>NW_027195233.1:95000-225000 GCF_038502225.1 Cherax quadricarinatus
CTCATGTTAGTGTTGTTCCTGTCAGTGTTGTTCATGTCAGTGTTGCTCTTGTTAGTGCTGTTCCTGTCAGTGTTGCTCATGTCAGTGTTGCTCATGTTAGTGTTGTTCCTGTCAGTGTTGTCCATATCAGTGTTGTCCATGTCAGTGTTGTTCATGTCAGTGTTGCTCATGTTAGTGTTGTTCCTGTCAGTGTTGTTCATGCCAGTGTTGTTCACATACAACACTGACTATTATTTTGAAGGGAAACGCCAGTGTTATTCATTATTAACGTAAAGGTGAATACCTACGTTTTACTTGTATGTTTTCGTTCATCATAGTCATATGTTGTTCATTCATCATAGTGAACATTAATGTTGTTCTTGTATTGTTCATTCTTGTATGTTGTTCATTCATTCATCATTGTTAACAATAATGTTGTTCTTGTATGTGTTCATTCATCATAGTGAACATTAATGTTGTTCTTGTATGTGTTCATTCATCATTGTTAACAATAATGTTGTTCTTGTATGTGTTCATTCATCATAGTGAACATTAATGTTGTTCTTGTATGTGTTCATTCATCATAGTGAACATTAATGTTGTTCTTGTATGTGTTCATTCATCATAGTTAACAATAATGTTGTTCTTGTATGTGTTCATTCATCATAGTGAACATTAATTTAATGTTGTTCTTGTATGTGTTCATTCATCATAGTGAACATTAATGTTGTTCTTGTATGTGTTCATTCATCATAGTTAACAATAATGTTGTTCTTGTAAGTGTTCATTCATCATAGTGAACATTAATCCTGTTCCTGGTAGTGATAGCCACTTTCACATGAATGAGTAAACCTTATGAGGACTTTTTCAGTGGGACTTGGATGATTAACTGACACAGGGAAACACAAAATGTTGATAATAATGATAATATATGTAAAGATTTTCTCAGTCCTGTCAGATATTAGGTCAGTATTTAACAAGGCTGGAAAAGTAAATGGAAACTATAATAACATACAAAGATAAACACATAAGAATTGATGCGAAAATGTAAAGCAATTAAACATGAGAATTTGTCCTACTTGAAAGAAAAAATGAAAAATGAAATACATAAATAATACGTGATTTCAAAGTTAATTTATACACAGGTTTTGCGTGTTGTGGCGATGTTCATGACGCAGAACTTTGAGTGGTGTCGCAACTCAAAGTCGTTGTTCGTGACTCGAACGACGGTTTCCACAATACGATTCTGCCAAGAGGTGAACTTATCCTTATCCAGTGTTGAAGACGTTGGATAGCTACTGTTATCACCAGAGTGTTGAGTAGCCCGACAAGACACGTAGTTACACTGGGTAGCTGGGTGTATAGCTGGCTGAAGTGATCGGTTAAGTGTAGAAGGTTGCTCTTGGATCGTTGGCATTTTAGGCTAGTTCAATGCTCTGGATCTATGCCAGATCCCTGCTGTCCTTATCGTAACCTCGCCTGTGTCACATGACCCACGCCGACAAGTCAAGGCTAAAATGAAGAAATAAATAGTTACAATCTGCTCGCTAAATCACTCATACGATAGGAGTATGACCTTTAAAAGAAATGGTGAGGATTAAAAAAATTACTTTAAATTCAAAGGAAAGCAGGAATAAACACAAGTGTACAGCCCTAAATAAGAGAGAAGCTCTTATTAAGACAAACTCAAATAGAATAAACGATACAGGAGCCGAACGTATATTTACAAGTGCTCGCTTGAGAACTTTGGCGTACCATGAAAATAAAGAACGAGGAAAGAAAGGTAACTGCTAACAATTAATTAGTTACCATACAGGGAACACAAAGGTTCACACACCCACACTAATCGACGCACATAGAAACGTTCACAAATACACTTATACAAATAAATAATTGAAGAAGCTAATAACTGACATAGGAACAATATTAAATATAAATATATGTTCCAGATTTTCACTAGTGGCCAGTTCTTGGTGGACGAACTGTGATAGAGATCTCTCATGTCTCAGGTAGTCGACGTTCGAGTCTGTCCAGGAGGATGTTATTACAGAGCGCAGATTATCTGCGTGTCCTCCTCTGTAATAACATCTACCTTCGTATACTGATATTAATGCACTTGTGTAGTAATATCATATATGGACAGTGCTTCAAGGCTGGCTAAAACTGCTGACCTCAGGGAAGTGGTGAAGGGTGAATACCTCGATCCACGGACCTGGGGTGGGACTTGCTGACCTCAGGGAAGTGGTGAAGGGTGAATACGGGTGGGACTTGCTGACCTCAGGGAAGTGGTGAAGGGTATGTACCTGGATCCACGGACCTGGGGTGGGACTTGCTGACCTCAGGGAAGTGGTGAAGGGTTGTATACCTGGATCCACGGACCTGGGGTGGGACTTGCTGACCTCAGGGAAGTGGTGAAGGGTGAATACCTGGATCCACGGACCTGGGGTGGGACTTGCTGACCTCAGGGAAGTGGTGAAGGGTGAATACCTGGATCCACGGACCTGGGGTGGGACTTGCTGACCTCAGGGAAGTGGTGAAGGGTGAATACCTGGATCCACGGACCTGGGGTGGGACTTGCTGACCTCAGGGAAGTGGTGAAGGGTGAATACCTGGATCCACGGACCTGGGGTGGGACTTGCTGACCTCAGGGAAGTGGTGAAGGGTGTATACCTGGATCCACGGACCTGGGGTGGGACTTGCTGACCTCAGGGAAGTGGTGAAGGGTATGTACCTGGATCCACGGACCTGGGGTGGGACTTGCTGACCTCAGGGAAGTGGTGAAGGGTATGTACCTGGATCCACGGACCTGGGGTGGGACTTGCTGACCTCAGGGAAGTGGTGAAGGGTGAATACCTGGAACCAGGGACCTGGGGTGGGACTTGCTGACCTCAGGGAAGTGGTGAAAGGTGAATACCTGGAACCACGGACCTGGGGTGGGACTTGCTGACCTCAGGGAAGTGGGGAAAGGTGAATACCTGGAACCACGGATCTGGGGTGGGACTGCTGACCTCAGGAAAGTATGGAAGGGTGCAATACCTGGAACCACAGACCTGGGGTTGGGACTGCTGACCACGGACCGTGGGTAGGACTGGGTAAGGCATCACCCAGACTTGAAGGGTCTTGAAGGGACTGGGGGTCCACGGATGAATTCCCGGGGAAGGCTTTGATGCAAAAGTTGGGATTACTGAATGTAGGATACGAAGTGGGGAAGGGAGAGTATCTGAGGGGACACAGATGGACTCCTGGACCCATGAACCTGAGAGTAGGATAGGAAGTGTAGGTTAGGAAGTGGGGAAGGGAGAATATCTGAGGGGACACAGATGGACTCCTGGACCCATGAACCTGAGTGTAGGATAGGAAGTGTAGGTTAGGAAGTGGGGAAGGGAGAATATCTGAGGGGACACAGATGGACTCCTGGACCCATGAACCTGAGTGTAGGATAGGAAGTGTAGGTTAGGATGTGGGGAAGGGAGAATATCTGAGGGGACACAGATGGACTCCTGGACCCACGAACCTGAGTGTAGGATAGGAAGTGTAGGTTAGAATGTGGGGAAGGGAGAATATCTGAGGGGACACAGATGGACTCCTGGACCCACGAACCTGAGTGTAGGATAGGAAGTGCAAGTTAGGATGTGGGGAAGGGAGAATATCTGAGGGGACACAGATGGACTCCTGGACCCACGAACCTGAGTGTAGGATAGGAAGTGTAGGTTAGGATGTGGGGAAGGGAGAATATCTGAGGGGACACAGATGGACTCCTGGACCCACGAACCTGAGTGTAGGATAGGAAGTGTAGGTTAGGATGTGGGGAAGGGAGAATATCTGAGGGGACACAGATGGACTCCTGGACCCACGAACCTGAGTGTAGGATAGGAAGTGTAGGTTAGGATGTGGGGAAGGGAGAATATCTGAGGGGACACAGATGGACTCCTGGACCCACGAACCTGAGTGTAGGATAGGAAGTGTAGGTTAGGATGTGGGGAAGGGAGAATATCTGAGGGGACACAGATGGACTCCTGGCCCCACGAACCTGAGTGTAGGATAGGAAGTGTAGGTTAGGATGTGGGGAAGGGAGAATATCTGAGGGGACACAGATGGACTCCTGGACCCACGAACCTGAGTGTAGGATAGGAAGTGTAGGTTAGAATGTGGGGAAGGGAGAATATCTGAGGGGACACAGATGGACTCCTGGACCCACGAACCTGAGTGTAGGATAGGAAGTGCAAGTTAGGATGTGGGGAAGGGAGAATATCTGAGGGGACACAGATGGACTCCTGGACCCACGAACCTGAGTGTAGGATAGGAAGTGTAGGTTAGGATGTGGGGAAGGGAGAATATCTGAGGGGACACAGATGGACTCCTGGACCCACGAACCTGAGTGTAGGATAGGAAGTGTAGGTTAGGATGTGGGGAAGGGAGAATATCTGAGGGGACACAGATGGACTCCTGGACCCACGAACCTGAGTGTAGGATAGGAAGTGTAGGTTAGGATGTGGGGAAGGGAGAATATCTGAGGGGACACAGATGGACTCCTGGACCCACGAACCTGAGTGTAGGATAGTAAGTGTAGGTTAGGATGTGGGGAAGGGAGAATATCTGAGGGGACACAGATGGACTCCTGGCCCCACGAACCTGAGTGTAGGATAGTAAGTGTAGGTTAGGATGTGGGGAAGGGAGAATATTTGAGGGGACACAGATGGACTCCTGGCCCTACGAACCTGAGTGTAGGATAGGAAGTGTAGGTTAGGATGTGGGGAAGGGAGAATATCTGAGGGGACACAGATGGACTCCTGGACCCACGAACCTGAGTGTAGGTTAGGATGTGGGGAAGGGAGAATATCTGAGGGGGGACAGTAGTTATTGTTATCACTTGTTCACCTAGTAGTAAGTAGTTGTTATCACTTGTTCACCTAGTAGTAAGTAGTTATTGTTATCACTTGTTCACCTAGTAGTAAGTAGTTATTGGTATCTCTGGTTCACCTAGTAGTAAGTAATTATTGTTATCAATTTTCACCTAGTATTAAGTAGTTGTTGTTATCAATTGTTCACCTAGTATTAAGTAGTTATTGTTATCAATTTTCCACCTAGTAGTAAGTAGTTATTGTTATCAATTTTTCACCTAGTAGTAATCAGTTATTTTTATCACTTGCAGAAATGTGAGATAATTATTATTACTGTTTTTTATATTTTTTATTTCACACATCGGCCGTTTCCCACCAAGGCAGGGTGGCCCACCAAGGCAGGGTGGCCCACCAAGGCAGGGTGGCCCACCAAGGCAGGGTGGCCCGAGAGAGAAAAACATTCATCATTCACTCCATCACTGTCTTGCCAGAGATGCACTCATACTACAGTTTTAAAATTGCAACATTAAGACCCCTCCTTCTGAGTGCAGACTGTGTACTTCCCATCTCCAGGACTCAAATCCTTGGTGCCCTTCATAAATGTTACATTGCTCACACTCCAACAGCTCGTCAAGTTCTAAAAACCATTTTTCTCCTTTTGCTCTTATGTAACACAGTCACGCATGCTTGCTGGAAGTCCAAGCCCCTCACACACCAAACCTCTTTTATCCCCTGCCTCCAACCCCGACCCCGCCATCCCTCCAATATTGTATTTCGTTCACTCCTCTCTACATGTTTTGGTAATCCCGCACCTCCTTGTAATTTCCAAACAATGGATTCTCTGCATTGCCCTCAGACATGACATCTCCACTGCCTCCAGCATTCACCACCCATGCCTCACACTCAGATAAGAGGGTTGGTATAACTATACTCTCATACATTACCCTGTTTGCTTCCATCGATAATATTCTTTATCTCCACAGACTCTTCAGTCACCACTCACATTATTCCCCTCGTTAATTCTATGATTCACCTCACCTTTCATAGACCAATCTGCTGACACATTCTGAATACATTCACCTCCTCCATACTCTCCCTCCAATTTGATATTCAGTCTTTCGTTACCTAAAATTTTTGTTATCCTCATTTCCTTACTCTTTCCTATATTCACTTTTAATTTCCTTTTTTTAAATACCCTACCAAAATCATCAATCAACCTCTGTAACTTCTCTTCAAAATCTCCCAAAAGCACAGTGTCATCAGCAAAGAGCAACTGTGACACCTTCCATTTTGTGTTAGATTCTTTTTCTTTTAACCCCACACCTCATGCCAACACCCACGCATTCTTACAACCCCATCTATACATATATTGAACAACAATGGTGACATCACCCATTCTTGCCTAAAGCCTGCTTTTACTGGGAAATAATTTCCCTCTCTCGTACATACTCTAACCTGAGCCTCACTATCCTCATAAAAGCTCTTCACTGCTTTCAGTAACCTTCCTACTATTCCACACATATGCAACATCTGCCAATCGCCTCCCATTTACCCTATTATACGCCTTTTCCAAATCCATAAATGAGACAAAAAACCCTTTACCCTTATCTAAATACTGCTCACCTATTTGTTTCACTGTAAACACTTGGTCTACACACCCGTTTCCCTTCCTAAAGCTTCCTTGTTCGTCTGCTATCCTGCTCTCCGTCTTACTTTTAATTCTGTCAATAATAACTCTATCATACACTTTACCAGGTATACTAAAGAGACTTATTCCCCTATACTTTATGCACTATCTTTTGGCCCCTTTGCCTTTGTACGAAAGAATTATGAATGCTCTCAACCAATCCCTAGGTACCTTATTCTCTTCCATACATTTATTAAATAAAATCATTAACCACTCCAAAACTATATCCCCACCTGCTTTTAACATTTCTATCTTTATCCCATCAATTTCAGCTGCCTTATCCTCTTCCATTCTATTAACTGCCTCACGAACTTCCCCCACACTCACAACTGGCTCTTCCTCACTCCTACAAGATGTTATTCCTCCTTGACCTATAAACGAAATCACAGCTTTCCTATCTTCATCAACATTTAACAATTCCTCAAAATATTCCCTCCATCTACCCAATACCTCTAACTCTCCATGTAATAACTCTCCTCTTCTATTTTAAACTATCAGTTGAATTCGTTCCCTAGACTTTCTCAGCTTATTACTCATGCTCCAAAATTTATTCTTATTTTCAACGAAATTTGTTGATATCTCTCCCACTCTCTCATTTACTCTCTTATTACATTCCTTCACCACTCTCTTTACCTCTCGTTTTCTCTCCACATTCTCCTTCATCCTTGTATCACTTCTTCTTTGCAAAAACCTCTCATATGATAACTTTTTCTCTCTTATTACTCTCTTTACCTCATTATTCCATCAATCGCTCTTCTTCCCTCCCGCACCCACTTTCCTGTAACCACAAACTTCTGCTGAACACTTTAACACTACATTCTTAAACCTACCCCATACATCTTCAACATCATTGCCTAATCTCTCACTAGCCCCTCCATCCTCCAGTAGTTGTTATATCTTACCCTAATTGCCTCCTTCTTTAGCTTATAACCTTTCACCTCTCTCTTACTTGCCTGGAGAGCGAAACGTTGCCACAATAAATGTCACATTAGTTGCACTTGTGTCCTTTTACTTTACATATTGTCGGTAATTCTACCAACTTTATTACTTTCACTGTAGCTACTACTAAAATTTGATCTTATATATCTGTGGCCCCTCTATAAACATGTACATCCTGAAGTCCACCCAACAGTCTTTTATCTGTCAATGCATAATCCAACAAACTACTGTCATTCCGCCATATATGTAACACATCTTGTATACTTATTTAACCTTTTTTCTTAAAATGTATATTACCTATAACCAAACCCCTTTGTATGCAAAGTTCGATCAATTTCCCCCCCCATCATCACTTATACCTGGCACTCCAAACTTACCTATCACACCCTCTCTCAACGTTTCTCCCACTTCAGCATTTAGGTCCCCTACCACAATTACTCTCTCACTTGGTAGAAAAGTTCCTACACACTCGCTTAATATCTCCCAAAATCTCTCTCTCTTCTCTACACTTCTCTCTTCTTCAGGTTCATGCATACTCATTATGACCCACTTTCTTGCACTCGAGCTTTATTTTAATCCACATTATCCTTAATTTTTTCATTTATATTCCCTCTTCTCCTTCCGTAACTGATCCTTCCTAGCCTATATATGAGGAGTTGCTCTGTATACAGTGTCCTTTGTTCAAACATAAGTGACGTCACACATTCTTGTATAAAACCCATAGTGACATCACACATCCTTATCTGAGATTCACAGTGGCATCACACATTGTTATCTAAGACTCACAGTGACATCACACACTATCTAAGACTCATCGTGACATCACACATTATCTAAGTCACACAGTGACATCACACATCGTTTTCCATGACTCACACATCACTTTCTAATACTCAGTGACATCACACATCGTTATCTAAGGCTCACTGACATCAAACATCATATCTAAGACTCAGTGACGTCATACATCGTTGTCTAAATATATCACAAGACAAATTCTTTAGTTGTGGAACTGATATCAACGATTCCCGTTGTTTAAATTATTTTACGATAGTGACAAATTTACCTGCACACAGGTGGATAATATTCTGTCTGTAAGATACTTCAATCATTACGCACTGACGCCCTTCAGAAGAGGAAGACTCAGTTATATTTAACGTTAAAGAGCTTAAAGGTATCCCTTCAGGAACTTCTCACAAAGTGGGTGAGCGAACCGTAAAGATGAACCATTGACCTCCAGGTGGCCGGGTCTGGTAACTCAGAACAAACTCTGAGACTAACAGTGGCCGCAAACTCTTAATTTATGCAACACTGTGGTTTTATATCTCATAGTATTAACAGCATACATCAAAACTATTGAGTTTATTGTGTATGATAAATTTCACGCAGATAACAGCAGCCTGAAGGACAATAAAAATACAAAAATGTAAGTTAGAAGTATTCCAGGAAGACTTGACCTGGTGACTCAACAAACTTTTCCTCCCAGTGATCCAACTTGGCCACCAAGCTTCCTACCTTCTTTTATGCTGTTCTTTTTTCTTGGTAGAGAGGGTTATATTATGTTTTGCTATGTTATGTTATGTTTTATTTTGTCATATTATATTTTATTATGTAATATTATGTTACATTATGTTAATAAGCTATTAACATAACAGGGATATAAATGATATACATTACCGATACAATGGAAAAGTTGACACACATCTAACATAATGTTATTTTTTATTGACAACGTTTCGCCCACAAGTCACACACATCTTCCTGAGGAGGTACATTAGTACATATAGGGAACATCATGATATGAAGAGTCAGGTGGAGAATGTTGAAGTTGATTGCTCAGCAGAGGTTGGAGTTGAGAAACACTTACCTAGCATGAGCCTGTAAGTTTGTTGCTAATTATGACAAGGTTGAAGAAATTTCCTGGCAAGAGGTTCAGCTAAGTTGTAAAAGCTTCGTTTTAAAGTCTAGTGAAAACCGACCAACCAGCAGGATCCTCTCCACTTCTACTCTCACCACAACACCAAAACTAAACGTAACGTTATCATAAGCTTCTTCCTTCAAGACCTTGAAATCTGTAGTAGTGAATTACTTGAGGAAGAATTCTCTTTCATCGAAGAAGTATTTTCTAAACTTGACTATTCTCATTACTTCATTATAGACTGGTGACGCCGGGCATATAACATACTCAGATAACCCACACATAGCAGAGAGAAAAACTTATGAAGAACGTGAGCCAATATATAGACGAGGACAGGGATGGGAGAAGCAGAGGAGAAAAGAGAAGTAATGGAAGTGGTAATGATGGTGGTGGAAGTAGAAGTGGGAGTAATTTGTGCCACAAGAGATAGAAAGGGGAATGAAGGGAGGCAGTAGTAGTAGTAATAGTAGTAGAGTAGGCAGAAATAATAAAGGAGTGGTAGTCATAGTAGTAGTAGTAGTAGCAGTAGTAAAAGAGTAAGACAAGAAAAAGGAGCACTACAGGAGAGCTAAGGACCCACAAGGTGGGAAACTGATGATAGAACAAACTAAAGCAGAAAAATGAAAAAAAAAAACTGAGAGAAATATGGTAAAGATGAAAGGAGAAGTGGTAGGGAAAGAAGTCACGAGTGTTATGAAGTCTGGAGTATTTGACAATGTAAGGAGAAAGGAAAGCATCTACAGAGACAAAGTCAGGATTAAGATTCACACAAGGAAAGTTGTTTATAAGGGATGATTCAACATGACGACGGTTGTGAAGGCTAGAAGTAGGATAGACAGTTTTGGCAGTGGACCAGCCAGTAGGTTAACAGAAAATAGCATTATGGGAGTCGGCAAGTCTAACACATTTTTTGTGCTCTTTAAGTCCGTCAGAAAGATAGCGGCCAGCGTCTCCATTTTTCTGCCTAGTGTTTTCTGTCCTTCAGCTTTCTCCCCCATCCCCTGTGATTTTGGTCATACCCCACGTGGGTCCTTAGCACTCCTGAGGTGCTCGATTTTCTTGTCATTAGACTGATCCCACTTCTTATACTACTACTACGACTACCACTCCTTTGCTACTACTACGACTACCACTCCTTTGCTACTATTACGACTACCACTCCTTTACTACTATTTCTGCTTCTACTTTCTACCTTTTCTACTACTATTATTACTACTGTTGCCTCCAACACAAACTCCAATAAGTTCAAAACTTACTACAGTAATAAATGTGTCACCCCAAACACTTATTAACACTTATTATGACTAAGTGCGAAAAGAACTAAGTAAGTGAATCCTAACTAAAAGCAGTGGGACAGATTCATCTCTGCCAAATTCCTCAAATATGGTGTGTCTGAACTGTCAATCCCCATAATAAATTTGTCCATCACCAACAGTAACTTCCCGGAGGAGTTCATGGAGGCCAGAGTTAATCCGATATTTAAGAAAAACATGTCTGATGTCAGCATCTATAGGCCTGTTAGCATACTCAGTGTGATGTCAAAAAATTCAGAAAAAAGCGGTGTACTATCAAGTAGGTAAATATCTTAATGACAAAAACATAGTTATCAATCAGGTTTCAGGAACTCTTACTCTGCCGACACCTCCCTAATTAATCTGATGGACTATCTGAGAATTCAAATATCGTTAGGGAATCTCATAGGTATGGTGACCCTCGACTTACAAAAGACCTTCGATAGGGTCAACCATAAAATATTATATTAGAAACTAAAAGCTATCGATATAGGTTCTGTAAACTGGTTTAAGTCCGACCTGAGGAACAGGAAACATTGTCAAGATCATCAACACAGACTCAGAACTCCTGCCGATAGCATTTGGGGTTCCCTAAGGTAATATTCTGGGTCCCATACTGTTTCTATATTACGTAAACGACATACCCATCAGAGTCAAGTGTAAGCTTCTGTTTTATATAGGCGACAGTGCTCTGTTAGTCTCAGGTAGAGACTCACAAGAAATAGCTAATATACTATCACTAGAGCTAGAGTCCAGCAGCAAACGGTTAATAGACAACAAACTATGACTACACCTCGGGAAAACAGAAGCCATACACTTTGACATGAAAAGTAAACTAAGAAGGAAAAATAGTTTTAATGTCCAGTGTAATGGGGAACCATCACTTCAGTATCTTCAGTAAAAATATGTGTGAATCCCCTTTGACTCGAGCATGTTAGGAAAATTGATGGGGAACAATGTAGTATAACGACTGCCAGGCTAAAGTTCCTTTATATACAGGCAGTGTTTACCTACTGAGGCTCGCAGAACCCTATGTCTAGCTCTTATACAATGTCATATAGATTATTCTCTTCATGGTACTTTGCCTTAACACAAAAAAAAGATGAAAGACTACAAATTACCCATAACAAAATGGTGAGATTCATCCTGAGCCTGGGTCCATGAGAGCATATAAGTCAGGACGAATTACAACAGCTTGATATACTGAACGATAAAGACAGAGCAGAGCAACCGAAGCTAAATCACTTTTATAAAATTGTTGACAAGCACTGGAATACAAACAGAATGCAGATGTAGTATACATAGATTTTACAAAAGCCGTTGACAAGTGAGATCATGGTGTATTAGCACACAAATTGCGTGCTAAAGGGATAACTGGCAAAGTAGGCAGATGGATCTTCAACTTTCTAACAAATTAATCACAAAGAGTAATGGTAAACAGAGTTAAATCAGAAGCTGCCATAGTGAAGAGCTCTGTCCCACAAGGCACAGTACTCGCCCCTATCCTGTTACTCATCCTCGTATCAGACAGACAGAGATGTAAACAATAGCACCGTATCGTCCTTTGCAGGCGATACTAGGATCTACATGAGTGTCATCCATTGAGGACACGGCAAATCTCAGAGAAGATATAAACCAAGTTTTCCAATGGGTAACAGAGAACAATATGATGTATAATAAAGACAAATTCCAACTACTCCGTTATGATAAACTGGAGGAAATAATAACTAGGACTGAGTATACTACAAACTCCAATCACACAATCAAGTGGAAAAGTAATGTGAAGGACCTGGAAGTGGTAATGTTTAAGGATATCACGTTCAAGGATCTCAATAGTGTCACTATCACATCTGCGAGGAAACTGATAGGATGCATGATGAGAACATTCAAGACAAGAGATGCCAAGCCAATGATGATCCTTTTTAAATCACTTGTTCGCTCTAGGCTGGAATACTGCTGTACATTAACATATCCATTTAACCTTTCCTCGTACGACATTCCCTTGAGCTCTGGGACTAGCCTTGTTGCAAACCTTTGTACTTTCTCTAACTTCTTGACGTGCTTGACCAGGTGTGGGTTCCAGACTGGTGCTGCATACTCCAGTATGGGCCTAACATACACAGTGTACAGTGTCTTGAACGATTCCTTATTAAGGTATCGGAACGCTATTCTCAGGTTTGCCAGGCGCCCGTATGCTGCAGCGGTTATTTGGTTGATGTGTGCCTCCGGTGATGTGCTCGGTGTTATGGTCACCCCAAGGTCTTTCTCCCTGAGTGAGGTCTGTAGTCTTTGTCCACCTAGCCTATACTCTGTCTGCGGTCTTCTTTGCCCCTCCCCAATCTTCATGACTTTGCATTTGGCTGGATTGAATTCGAGAAGCCAGTTACTGGACCACATGTCCAGCCTCTCCAGGTCTCTTTGCAGTGTGTGTGTGTGTGTGTGTGTGTGTGTGTGTGTGTGTGTGTGTGTGTGTGTGTGTGTGTGTGTGTGTGTGTGTGTGTGTGTGTGTGTGTGTGTGTGTGTGTGTGTGTGTGTGTGTGTGTGTGTGTACTCACCTAGTTGAGGTTGCAGGGGTCGAGTCCGAGCTCCTGGCCCCGCCTCTACTAGGTCACTCTCCCAGAACCATGAGCTTTATTATACCTCTGCTTAAAGCTATGTATGCATCCTGCCTCCACTACATCGCTTCCCTAACTATTCCACTTACTGACTACTCTGTGGCTGAAGAAATACTTCCTAACATCCCTGTAATTCATCTGTGTCTTCAACTTCCAACTGTGTCCCCTTGTTACTGAGTCCAATCTCTGGAACATCCTGTCTCTGTCCACCTTGTCAATTCCTCTCAGTATTTTGTATGTCGTTATCATGTCCCCCCCCCTATCTCTCCTGTCCTCCAGTGTCGTCAGGTTGATTTCCCTTAACCTCCCCTCGTAGGACATACCTCTTAGCTCTGGGACTAGTCTTGTTGCAAACCTTTGCACTTTCTCTAGTTTCTTTACGTGCTTGGCTAGGTGTGGGTTCCAAACTGGTGCTGCATACTCCAATATGGGCTTAACGTACACGGTGTACAGGGTCCTGAACGATTCCTTATTAAGGTGTCGGAATGCTGTTCTGAGGTTTGCTAGGCGCCCATATGCTGCAGCCGTTATTTGGTTGATGTGCGCTTCAGGAGATGTGCCTGGTGTTATACTCACCCCAAGATATTTTTTCTTGAGTGAGGTTTGTAGTCTCTGGCCCCCTAGACTGTACTCCATCTGCGGTCTTCTTTGCCCTTCCCCAATCTTCATGACTTTGCACTTGGTGGGATTGAACTCCAGGAGCCAATTGCTGGACCAGGTCTGCAGCCTGTCCAGATCCCTTTGTAGTTCTGCCTGGTCTTCGATCGAGTGAATTCTTCTCATCAACTTCACGTCATCTGCAAACAGGGACACCTCAGAGTCTATTCCTTCCGTCATGTCGTTCACAAATACCAGAAACAGCACTGGTCCTAGGACTGACCCCTGTGGGACCCCGCTGGTCACAGGTGCCCACTCTGACACCTCGCCACGTACCATGACTCGCTGCTGTCTTCCTGACAAGTATTCCCTGATCCATTGTAGTGCCTTCCCTGTTATCCCTGCTTGGTCCTCCTTGTGTGGAACTGTGTCGAACGCCTTCTTGCAGTCAAAGAATATGTATGTGTGTGTGTGTGTGTGTGTGTGAGCACTGTGCTACCAGTCATGTGTTTACTGCTGTTGGTTACAGTCACTGCTAGCAACACTGGCAGTGACTGTAACCAACTGTGCTACCAGTGAAGTGATTACCACTTTTACTGTCACTGTCACCACCACTCAGGGAAATGTGCTACCACTGACGTGTTTATAAGAACATAACAACATAAGAAAGGAGGAACACTGCAGCAGGCCTGCTGGCCCATACTAGGCAGGTCCTTTACAATTCATCCCACTAACAAAACATTTGCCCAACCCAATTTTCAATGCCACCCAAGAAATAAGCTCTGATGTGCAAGTCCCACTCAAATCCAACCCCTCCCACTCATGTACTTATCCAACCTAAATTTGAAACTATCCAAAGTCCCAGCCTCAATAACCCAACTAGGTAGACTGTTCCACTCATCAACTACCCTATTTCCAAACCAATACTTTCCTATGTCCTTTCTAAATCTAAACTTATCTAATTTAAATCCATTACTGCGGGTTCTCTCTTGGAGAGATATCCTAAAGACCTTGTTAATATCCCCTTTATTAATACCTATCTTCCACTTAACATAACTGTTCGTTATTGCCACTGCTAGCACCACTGAGAGCAAAGTGTTACCAGTGATGTATTTGCAACTGTTATAGTCACTGTCAGCACTATTGCGAGCACTGTGTCACCACTGATTTTCCTGCCCTTGTTACTACCCTCTTTACCACTGCTCTTCTTTTGACTTCACACATCCGCGGGGAATGACTCACTCACTAATCCAGAAAAACCACTCATTCTCCTATACATAAATATTGAGCATTAACAATGTTACGCTAACCTCTCTCTCTCTCTCTCTCTCTCTCTCTCTCTCTCTCTCTCTCTCTCTCTCTCTCTCTCTCTCTCTCTCTCTCTCTCTCTCTCTCTCTCTCAATCTCTCTCTCTCTCTCTCTCTCTCTCTCTCTCTCTCTCTCTCTCTCTCAATCTCTCTCTCTCTCTCTCTCTCTCTCTCTCTCTCTCTCTCTCTCTCTCTCTCTCTCTCTTTTTCCATATTCTCTTGCATAACAAATTCACTTACATGCTCGGGTCCAAGGTGTCAGGACTCAAGACCCAAGTCCCAGGTCCTAGAATTTTGGTCTAAAAACGCGAGTTACAGTTCCTTGATCTCAGGTCTCAGTGTTACCAAATGCAAAGAATTAAACAAAATTTCTGTGTTTGTGAACGTGATCTCAGCGTTGTGCTCGAAGTGGATACAAATCCCACTGTCCATAATGTTGAATTAAGGTTGCAGGTGCAGAGAAAGAATTTATTGTGATAACGTTTCGTTCTTTAAAGGTTTTTATCAAATCAGTGCAATGGATGGAGGGCCAGAGAGCTGAAAACTTCCCTGGCTTTAACACAAGTTTGGTGAACTCCACGAGTTAACCTTTACGGTTATTCACAAGTCTCGGTCACCCACCTCACTTACGGTTCTCACTCCGCCTATATATTGCTCAGGCGGCTTGATCTCCAAGTGAGAGATTGTCAGTGTCAAGTTTCCTTCATGCCTCTGTGTCCTTGCTTTGCAAAGAATTTCATAATTCTTATGCCCAAAGTACGATTAACTAGGGAGAAAAAGTGAAACTGGAAAGGAATGCGATACGTGGATACAGTGTTTACATTAAACAAAGTGGCCAACAAAAGTCGTAATACCTTGGCTGGAATAATTCACAATTAATCTAAACACAGTAGAGAGAACTGTAGATAAAGTCTCTTTGTGTATTATCTCTGCTTGACAAAGATTCAAAACAAACCGAAACGTCGAATGAAGTTTCCTCTTCAAAGCAGAAGTTCGTAGTGAAACTTGTATAAAGAAAAGTATCAGTCTCTTGTATTTATAGATTTAAAAAGTCATATGACAGGGTGTAGAGGGAGACAGTGTTGCTAGTGTATTGTTAACGTTGTGTAACACCAGAAAGATATAAACAACCATAACAGTAACACCAGACATACACACAAACACACTGCTACGAAGAGTAAAAGAAGGTATACATAACATACATATATATACTTAGTATTATGCAGAAAATCCCACAGCAAGAAATAATTAAATATGAAACATTAACAGTAGAATCAAAATTACAATGAGTGTCGTCTCCATGGTAGCCTGGCTAGAATAGTACTTCTTGTCTGGCTGCTCTATGTTTCCAGTGAGTCCAGGAAGTTGTAATTATAGGGCACAAATTTTTGTGTGTCCTCCCCTATAATTATATCTTTTTGTATATACTGATATAAAATCATATACAGACAGTGCTTCGTGAATTGGCTGCTCTTGAAAAGTTAAATTCCTCTCTTGAGGAAATATTGTGTTTGGGGTTCACAACTCTCAACGTCCACCTCAGAACTTTCTTTCTTCGTTTACTGAAACATTGTTATAGCCGAGAGTGTGATGGACTGTACAGTATATTACAGTATTTTAAAAATAAATGATGATATTTAGAAAATTATATACATATATTTATTTATTCATTGATTCATTGAAACATCAGTTATTCACGTCTAGTATCAGAGTTAACTTCATCATCAAACATTGTACAAAATCATAGAAGATCACTTATAAAGAATCTGTTCTTAACATTTGCTAAAGATTATATTATTATAAGTTTTAAGGAAAGATAAACAAAAATATAACCTGCCAAAAAAGAAAGAGAATTACTTTGTTTCTACTTTTCTATATTTTTCTTGATTTTTCAGAGACTGAAATTATTATTATAATCAAGGGGGAAGCGCTAAACCCGGAGGATTATACAGCGCCTGGGGGGGGGATGTGGAAGGCAATCAGGCTTAATTCGGGGAACTGGAGCACAGATCCAATTCCCTAAATCAAGAGCCCCTCACCAACATCAAGGAACCTTCCTTTAGGGGTCAGAGACTGAAAGAAAGCAGGACTCGCCTGTCTGTATTTCACAGGTCTCCTGCGTTCCAATATTCTACCTGGAAACCTGGAAAATAACACCAGGTCTTCCATGTGTAAAGAAAGTCACAGTCTTAACGAAGACTTTTCCATTCCTCTGTCTTGTTTTGAGAACTAATTGTCTAATTTATTAGGACCGGAGATTATGATAACTAAATGTTCACTTTTCTCCTGCATGATATTATGGAAAATATTGTTTTCTTTAGGAGTCGCTGGAGTTGTTTTATAATAGTTTTTGATTGACTTAGTACGAACTTTCTTGGATGTAGTAGTCAGGATGCTCAGTTTTTCTGACCTGTTGGTTTATACTGGAAACTTCTTGTTCTAAACAGCTTGGCCAGCAAATCCCTGAATATCTTAGGAGTAGACTAGACACTGTTCTTTTCATAACATATTTAGAGTGATTGCTGAAATAATTGTCACAAATTGATGTGCTTGATGGCTCTCTATAAACAGTGAGCTGGTTCTTATTTTCTTGCTAGAACTTCTTGACTATCCGACTGATATTCGTTGCTCTTCCTCAAGAATGTTTGCCTTGTGCTATTTTGCTTGTTCTTTCTGTGTTACATTTTCCGGTGTATGTTTTCTTCCATAACTCTTCCTGTTTTACCAAATTCATAAACTAATGAACAGAAGTGATTCTTTTTGTCTGTAACTTTCAGGTTACAGCACAACTTTGTAAGCAGAGACCAGCAGGTCTGACTTATATCACGTTGTGTTTTGATTTCGCGTTTCATTTTATTTTTTTTTTTTTGTAATTAACTTGAGCAATAATATTAAGCTGAGAAAACAGATAATATCACTATATTCTTATTAATTTGAAAGGCATGAATATTTTTCATAATTTTTTTTTATTAACACCTCGGCTGTCTCCCACCAAGGCAGGGTGGCCCGAAAATAAAAAACTTTCATCATTCACTCCATCACTGTCTTGCCAGAGGAGCGCTTGCATTACAGTTATAAAACTGCAACATTAACACCCTTCCTTCAGAGTGTACGAACTGTACTCCTCACCTCCAGGAGTCAAGTCCGGTCTGCCAGTTTCCCTGAATCCCTTCATAAATGTTACTTTGCTCAAACTCCAACAGAATGTCAAGTCGTAAAAACCACTTGTCTCCATTCGCTCCTCTGTAATACACTCACGCATGCTGGCTGGAAGTCTAAGTCCCTTGCTGACAAAACGTCCATTACCCTCCCTTCAACCCTTCCTAGACCGACTCCTACCCCGCCTTCCCTCCACTACAGATTTATACATTTGGCACCCCAAACTTACCTATCACACCTTCTCTAAATGTTTCTCCCACTGTAGCATTTAGGTCCCCTACCACAATTACTCTCTCACTTGGTTCAAAAGTTCCTACACACTCGCTTAACATCTTCCAAAATCTCTCTACACTCCTCTCTTCCCCAGGTGCATACACACTTATTATGACCCACTTTTCACATCCGACCATTATTTTAATCCACATTATCCTTGAATTTATGCATTTATATTCCTTTTTCTCCTTCCAGAACTGATGTATGTTGCATTATATATCAATATTAAAGGTCACAAATTTTCCACCTAAACTACTTTGTACATTACATGATATTCATTAATGGAAGTTTATCTGAGACATTAACAAGACGTGTCGGCCAGGAGACGTGTCGGCCAGGAGACTTGTCGACCAGGAGACGTGTCGGCCAGGAGACGTGTCGGCCAGGAGACGTGTCGACCAGGAGACGTATCGGCCAGGAGACGTGTCGGCGAGGAGAAGTATCGGCCAGGAGACGTGTCGGCCAGGAGACGTATCGGCCAGGAGACGTGTCGGCCAGGAGACGTGTTGGCCAGGAGACGTGTCAGCCAGGAGACGTCTTGGAAAGGAGACGTCTTTGCCAGGAGACGTCTTGGCCAGGAGACGTCTTGGCCAGGAGACGTATCGGCCAGGAGACGTGTCGGCCAGGAGACGTATCGGCCAGGAGACGTGTCGGCCAGGAGACGTGTCGGCCAGGAGACGTATCGGCCAGGAGACGTGTCGACCAGGAGACGTATCGGCCAGGAGACGTGTCGGCCAGGAGACGTGTCGGCCAGGAGACGTGTCAGCCAGGAGACGTGTTGGCCAGGAGACGTGTCAGTCAGGAGACGTGTCAGACAGGAGACGTGTTGGCCAAGAGACGTGTCAGCCAGGAGACGTCTTTGCCAGGAGACGTGTCGGCCAGGAGACGTGTCGGCCAGGAGACTTGTCGGCCAGGAGACGTGTCAGCCAGTTACGTAACACCTGAGTGACTGTCAGTAAGGTGTTACCAGTTATGACAGTTATGTAACACCTGAGTGATTGTCAGTAAGGTGGCTTGATAAAGCTCCTGGAGAGCGAAACGTTGCCACAATAAATGTCACATTAGTTGCACTTGTGTCCTTTTACTTTACAAGGTGTTACTAGTTATGTAACACCTGAGTGATTGTCAGTAAGGTGTTACCAGTTATGTAACACCTTAATTATTGTCAGTAAGGTGTTACCAGTTATGTAACACCACAGTGACTGTCAGTAAGGTGTTACCAGTTTTGTAACACCTCAGTGACTGTCAGTAAGGTGTTACCAGTTATGTAACACCTGAGTGATTGTCAGTAAGGTGTTACTAGTTATGTAACACCACAGTGACTGTCAGTAAGGTGTTACCAGTTATGTAACACCTGAGTGATTGTCAGTAAGGTGTTACTAGTTATGTAACACCACAGTGACTGTCAGTAAGGTGTTACCAGTTATGTAACACCTCAGTGATTGTCAGTAAGGTGTTACTAGTTATGTAACACCACAGTAACTGTCAGTAAGGTGTTACCAGTTATGTAACACTTCAGTAACTGTCAGTAAGGTGTTACCAGTTATGTAACACTTCAGTAACTGTCAGTAAGGTGTTACCAGTTATGTAACACTTCAGTGACAGTCAGTAAGGTGTTACCAGTCATGACAGTTTCCTCTACAAAACAATTAACTAAACATGATGAATGTGAGTGCAAGATTTGGAGAGAATTTTTATATAGAAATTGTTGGGAAAAATGTGATTCCTGGTGAATATTACCAGACAGACTGATAACATTAGTAGTAGTAGTAGTAAGAACATAAGAAAGGAGGAACACTGCGATAGGCCTGTTGGTCCCATACTAGGCAGGTCCTTCACAAATCCAACCCACTAACAGAATAACTGCAACCCAAGCAATAACCTTTGTTAATCCTATTTACTCATGTGCAAGCCCGATTCAAATCCAACCCCTCTCACTCATGTATTTATCCAACCTAAATTTGAAATTACCCAAGGTTTTAGCTTCGATAACCCTACTAGGCAGACTGTTCCACTCACCAACTACCCTATTACCATGAGAACATAAGAACATAAGAACATAAGAAAGGAAGAACGAAACTGGTGATTTTTTTTATACAATATATGTTTACAAAAATCTATTACGAAACCAAATAACCAAATTTTACCAAACTCTCCACATTTTTTTTCCTGATGACAGATGTGCTGGATGACGTCATTCACAAGACATTCACTAAACTGTGACACTGATTTATTAAAAACAGCAAGACAGTAAAAGGAAAACTTTGCTGTTATGGGCTTGGACCTGGCAAGAGCAAGACCACCACCAGTCGATTCCACAGTCTGGCTGCGGATCCTCCTGGTATGCTAATATATCAACCCTTATTTAAAACTCCTTTCATGTTCTGAGGATAAATTAATAATGAACAATATAAGATATTTTTACATTGTATGAGCTCGAATATTTGTGGGTTTGCCTTTAAACAGACGTTCTTTCTATCCATTACTGTTTGGGAATTATTGTAAAGGCATCACAGGGTGTATACAGGCTGTCTGCTGAGAAGGGATACCTACATTCTAGCTACCTTTGCAACTGTCTGTAGAGATGAGTTGTGCAAAGAAAGGTATAAAATACCGACAATATGAAAGTTAAGACACATGTGCAACATCTGGATATCTTTATTGTAGAGATGAGGGAATTTAGTATACGGAAAGGTTTTCTCCCCATCCTACGCATCTTACTGTCACATTGACAAGGATGTCACACAGCTAAAGATGAAAAATATCTCTACATATTCCAGTAATAAAGTCGACCTGAAAAGCTGAATAAAATTTTTTACTCATTTGTGCCGACAAACATTCATGAATATTTAATAGGAAGAAGAGCTTAGACTACTGATAGAATTAACATTATTGCTATTATCATTACTACTAGTACTACTATTATCATTACTACTAGTACTACTAATATCATTATGTACTACATATGTTATCATGACTTGGGAGTCATGGTAAGCAGAAATCTAAAGCCAAGACAGCAGTGTCTTAGTGTGTACAACAAGGATAACAGATTACTTGGATTTATATCAAGAAGTGTAAGTAACAGAAGTTCAAAAGTTATTTTACAGCTCTATACATCACTAGTGAGGCCTCATTTAGATTATGCTGCTCAGTTTTGGTCCCCTTACTACAGGATGGATATAGACTCATTGGAGAACATACAGAGAAGAATGACTAAAACGATTTACTGTGTAAGGAACCTCCCGTATGAAGATAGACTTAAAGCCTTAAATCTCCACTCTCTGGAGAGACGTAGAATGAGGGGAGATATAATTGAAGTGTATAAGTGGATGACGGGCATAAACAAAGGAGATATTAATAAAGTACTGAGGGTGTCGAACCAGGTAAAAACCAGAAATAATGGATTAAAGTTGGATAAATTTAGATTTAGAAAGGACATAGGTAAGTACTGGTTTTCTAACAGAGTTGTGGATGTGTGGAACAGTCTTCCCAGTGGGGTGATAGAAGCTAGGACTTTGGGAGGGTTTAAAAAGAGATTGGACAAATATATGAGTGGGAGGGACTGGGTTTGATTTGTCATTGGGTACGAGAGTAAATTTTTGGGTAGCTATGGGTAGAGGTCATTTTGATAATGACCTGCCTTGTATGGGCCAGTAGACCTTCTGCAGTGTTCCTCCATTCTTATGTTCTCTGGTCATAACCACCTGGAATCGCACCGCATCCCAACGATTTATGTATTAAATTTGTCTTCAAATCTTGCATCCACATTCATGTTTAGTTACTTGTTTTGTTATGTTATGTTTCCAACAATGACCAAGAATTATTATACTTTTGTTTACCGGATAAACTTCATCGTCCTTGCTTCTTATTTTATTATTTCGTCAAGTTTATATGGAGTTCTTAATACTCCTCAGCTTTCTTCTAGAGCTCTTGATACTCCTCAGCTTTCTTCCGGAGTTCTTGATACTCCTCAGCTTTCTTCCGGAGCTCTTAATACTCCTCAGCTTTTTTCTGGAGCTCTTAATACTACTCAGCTTTCTTCCGGAGCTCTTAACACTCCTCAGCTTTCTTCCAGAGCTCTTAATACTCCTCAACTTTCTTCCGGAGCTCTTAATACTCCTTAACTTTCTTCCAGAACTCTTGCCATTTCTCAACTTTCTTCCAGAGCTCTTGATACTCCTCAACTTTCTTCCAGAACTCTTGCCAATCCTCAACTTTCTTCCAGAGCTCTTGATACTCCTCAACTTTCTTCCAGAACTCTTGCCAATCCTCAACTTTCTTCCAGAGCTCTTGATACTCCTCAACTTTCTTCCAGAACTCTTGCCAATCCTCAAATGCTTTATTTCTAAAAAAAATACTTCTGTTTTTTTTTATGTTATTTTTCTCATCACTTCTGCAACGTAGGTCTAAGATTTTATTTGATTTATGAATCACAACAACTTTTAAGAAAATTTAACCAACTGAAAAATAGTTATTTTACCAGTTATTACAACGAAAATACTCCTTAAACATTAAGTATTCTTAATGGCATAAACATTAATGTTGAAGAAACAACATTGTGTGGTACACCATTCAAGGTATAATATATACTAACAATTAAACATCGCAGTACATTACAATACAACATTAATTTTATAATTCTGCTGACATTTACACATCACAGAACATGACATCATAATGTAGAATCTTAGTAAGTCAGAGACGCACTGACCAGTGGGTAAGACCCACCATATTAGTTGTCCATGTCAAAGGATCGAATATCCCCAGCTGCTAGTTTTTATTTTCACCCCATAATGTTTATAGTCTGTTGGGGGGGGGATAATGTTTTCTGATGGTCTAGAAGATGTCTAGTGGATGTCTTCAAAATGGCGAGAACCAACATTCTGCATCAAAATATTGAAATATATAAAGTTCCTGAATTCCCTAACTTGAGGAAGTCTGATTTTTTTCAACCCACAACTTCTCGACTTTATTTTGAAAACACAAACATAATTTTAACAACCGTGAGGGAGACTGCATATATAAATGGATACAAATTTGAGTACATATGTGCGTGTGGTATAGATGGACGTGTGTGTGTGTGTATGTGTGTGTATGTGTGTATGTGTGTATGTGTGTGTGTGTGTGTGTGTGTGTGTGTGTGCGCGCGCGCGCGCGTGTATTAGTGATTACAAGCATATTAGTGTACGAGGCGATCAGTGTATGTTATACATATGTATGTGTGTGTGTGTGAGCGTGTGCGTTGCTTTGTACGTATGAATGATGGTGAATCCGCAGCCGTGGTTGTGGAAATGCACAAATGAGTGTGAAAATAAGTGTGTGTGCATACGTAAGATTATTTAGGTACAGGTACACATAAATACAGTTTCACAAATTATTATACATATTAAAATATGCGTAAATTACCCAGGATAACAACAAAAAAGTCAGACAAAGTAACTTATTTCCATTGTGCCGGACTCTTGTAACTGCTCGTATTACAAATACATAAGACTAATAACGAAATAAAAACATACAGTTCAACACTTATTATAGTTCTGGTGGAGGTGGACATACAGATTAATACACGAACATTCATCAACGTAGAATAAAACATTCATAAACACATTTAAACTGCTGATTAAGTACAATAATGTAGATGAATTGTATAAAATAAATAGAACTACCAAAATTTCATTGAGTGGCCAGGCCTTGGTGGCCGAACTGGACGGTAGCTTGGCTGCGTCTGGCTGACTTACGATCTAGGCTGTCTTGGTGGTGTAATTACAGGACGCAGTTTACTGTGTGTCCCCTCCTGTAATTCCACCCACCTGGACAGTCTCTACCGTAGACCAGCTAAACAAGGCCTCGTTCTCATCTGGCTAGATCACGGAGGGTGGCTGAGCTGACTTCGGGATACATAACCTGGGGAAGGCTGAGACTGGAAAATAACCTAAGGGAAGTGAGGAAGGGGAGACATCCGGGGGCCCACGGATGGATTCCTGGACACATGAACCTGGGAAAAGCGAGAATACCCTGGGGAAGTGGAAAAGGGAGAATATCTGAGGCGGACAGATTGACTCCTGGATACATGGACCTGGGAAAGACGAGGGACACTGGTTGTTGAGACAGACCTTGGGGAAGTGGGGAAGGGAGAATATCTGAGGCGGACAGATGGACTCCTGGACACATGAACCTGGGGAAAGCATCAAGAACACAGTAAGTGGGTGGGTGGACCTTAAAGACGAACCACTGGCCTCCACGTGGCAAGGTCTGGTAACTCAGAGATAACTCTGAGGCTGACATTATTATTATTATTATAATCAAAAAGAAGCGCTAAGCCACAAGGGCTATACAGCGCTGCAGGGTAGGGAAGGAAGCAAGGGAATTGGATGGCAGAAGGGAGGGGGGATGATCAGCAGGTTACAGAAAACAGCGGGGCAGGGGATAGTACGGGGGTAGAGGGTAGCAAGAGATACAAGTAGAAAGGGCTGAAAGTATCAAAATTTGTGGAGTAAGTCAGTCGTTGTCAAAAAGTCAATGAGAGATTCCGGATGAAAGGTGGGTCCATCAGCGAGAAGGGAAGGTAAAGAGAGAGCAGCGGGGCGAAGACGACGACAGAGGTAAATTCTGCGTGCTCGTTGATAAAGTGGGCAGTCCAACAGAATGTGGCTGACTGATAATGGAGCTTGGCAATTCTCACAGAGAGGAGCAAGACGCCTCTCCATGAGATATCCATGAGTAAGACGAGTATGGCCAATGCGAAGACGGGAGAGAGTAGTCTCCCAACCTCGACACTGGTGATAAGAAGACGGCCAGTAACCTATACTCTGTTTAATAGACTGAAGTTTGTTGCCGAGCATAGTAGACCAACGTTGTTGCCAACGGGTGTGAAGGTGGGAAGATATTACAGCAAAATAGTCCGTACATGGAATACCTCTATAAGAAACTGGTAGGTCATGTACTGCTGACCGCGCAGCAGTGTCTGCCTGTTCATTGCCCTGTACGTCAACATGACCAGGGACCCAACAAAAAACAATATCTTTATGCTTAGTAAAGATGCGGCGTAGCCAAAGTTGGATACGGAGGACTAAGGGGTGAGGTGTATCAAATTTTTGTATAGCCTGTAAAGCACTAAGGGAGTCTGAGACAACCACAAATGATGACACAGGCATAGATGCAATACGGATAAGTGCTGTAAGGATGGCATATAATTCAGCAGTAAAAATACTAGCTGAAGATAGTAAATGCCCTTGTACGACGCTGTCCGGAAACACTGCTGCGAATCCTACGCCGTCAGAAGACTTAGAGCCATCTGTGTACACAGCAATGGCATGAGAATGAGAGTGAAAGTGGTCAAGAAAAAGAGAGCGGGAAGCGACCGTAGACAGTTGGGCTTTCGAGCAAGGGAGGGAGAAAGAACAGACTCGAACAGCTGGAACTTCCCAGGGGGGTAGGGAAAAGTGTGATGCTACATGTACATAGAAAGGTGGTAGTTGAAGAGAAGACAAGAGCGAATGAAGGCGAAGAGAGAAGGGACGGAGTAAGCAGGGGCGGCGAACAAATAAAGAATGTCTACTAATATCAGTGACCATTCTATAAATGGAAGGATTGCGGAGATCATGAGAGCGTACATAGTAGCGCAGGCAATGGGCATCACGGCGATCGGATAAGGATGGAACGTTCGCTTCTGCATAGAGGCTTTCGACAGGGGAAGAGCGAAAAGCACCAAGGCATAAACGTAATCCTTGGTGATGAATGGGGTTAAGGCTAGAGAGAGTAGCAGGAGATGCCGCTGAATAGATCTGGTCACCATAATCAAGTTTCGATAAAATAAGGGTGGAATGTAGGTGAAGGAGGGTTCGACGATCAGCTCCCCACGAAAGATGAGCAAGGGTTTTAAGAAGGTTCAGCCGGCTGTGACAAGTTGCCTTCAGAGAGGTAATGTGAGGTTTCCAGGATAACCTACGATCAAAGAGGAGGCCCAGAAACTTGACTGTATCACGTTCAGGGATACGTGAGCCATAGAGGTACAAAGGATGATCAGAGATGACAGAGCGTCTAGTGAAAGTGATTTGGTGGGTTTTAGTGCTGGAAAATTTAAACCCATGTGTGGTGGCCCAATTGGAAACACGGTCGACTGCATGCTGGAGAGAAACTGTAAGGAGGTGACAGTCAGCGCCTGCACAGGCAATAGCGAAGTCATCAACATAGAGTGATGACCAAATATTTGATGGAAGACTAGAGGCCAAATCATTAATAGCAAGGAGAAAAAGTGTTGTGCTCAGAACACATCCCTGGGGGACACCTTCAGCTTGGATAAAGTCCGGGGAGAGCACATTATTAACCCGAACACGGAAATGCCTGTCAGTTAAAAAGTTCTTAAGGAAGGATGGTAGATTGCCTCGAAGGCCTAAGGAGTGGGCTTGGGCTAAAATATTATACCTCCAAGTTGTGTCATATGCCTTCTCAAGATCAAAAAATATGGCAATAACTGAGTGGTTATTCGCAAAGGCATTACGAACATACGTATCCAAGCGCAGTAAGGGGTCTATGGTAGAACGTCCCTTACGAAAGCCATATTGACGAGTGGAGAGACTGTTGTGTGTCTCTAAATACCACACTAAACGTCTATTTACTAGACGTTCCATTACTTTGCAAACTGCACTGGTAAGAGCAATGGGACGATAGTGGGAGGTTTCATGTCCCGTAGTGCCTGGTTTGCGGAAAGGGAGAACAATGGCGGATTTCCACAGCTGTGGAAGAACTCCTTGTGACCAAATAAGATTGTAAAGGCGTAATAGGACTGCAAGGGCTGACTGATGTAAATGTTGTAGCATACGAATATGAATGTCGTCGGGCCCAGCTGCCGATGATCGACAAGCTGAGAGTGTTGCCTCCAGTTCTTGAAGTGTAAAAGGCACATTATACTGTTCTTCTCTGAGAGAAGAAAAGTCCAAGGGTGCTAACTCTCTGGCAGACTTTGAGGAAAGAAATGAGGGGCATAGATGGAGTCCCTGAGAAATACGGACCAGATGATTGCCAATTTCATTGGCAACATCTAGTGGGTTTGCTATATCAACACCGGCAACCCGCAGAACAGGAGCCGGGTCAGGAGAATATTTACCACTCAGTTTTCGTACTTTTTTCCAGACTGCACTCATAGAGGAAGCAGAGGTGATGGTGGAGACATAATCTCGCCAGCAAGTGCGTTTAGCGTCACGGATGACACGGCGAGCGATCGCACGCTTCTGTTTAAAATCAAGGAGTCGCTCTGTGGTTCTATTGTACCGGTACCTGCCCCATGCAGCGCGTTTCAAACATACTGCACGAGCACAAGCAGGAGACCACCAAGGCACGCATTTCTGAGAATGCCTGCTCGAAGTTTGGGGTATAGAATGAGAAGCTGCGGTGAAAACGGAGGATGAGAAGAGGTGTAAAAGCTCATCGATGGAGGACGAAGAAGGAACCTCTTTAAAAACAGTCAGGTGTGAGTAAAGGTTCCAATTTGCCCGATTAAATTGCCAGCGTGGGGTGCGAAGAGGTGGCGAATATGAAGGGGAAGTAAGAATGATTGGGAAATGATCACTGTCATGTAAGTCCGGGAGAACAGACCAAGTAAAGTCTAATGCGGCGGAGGAAGAGCAAACTGAGAGATCGATGCAAGAGAGAGTATGAGTCCGAGGATCAAAATGGGTGTGAGTACCTGTATTTAAAACATGGAGGGGGTGGGTGGCAAGAAAAGCCTCTAACTGAATTCCACGGGAATCACAGTGAGACCCTCCCCAGAGGAAATGGTGGGCATTAAAATCACCAAGTAACAGAATTGGTGGCGGTAATGACGAAACAAGGAAGGCAAAATCCGGAATAGATAATGCCCGAGAAGGAGAGAGATATAAAGAACAGAGCGTATACCACCTATGTAAGTGGATACGGGCTGCTGTGTAATGCAGCGAAGTATGAACAAATAGCTGATGGTACGGAATATCAGTGCGGAGAAGAAGGGCACTTTCATTAAAGGTCCCATCAGGAAAAGGATCTGAAGAATACAATAAATTATAGCCTGAGATGTGAGAAATAACAGCAGAGTGTAATTTTGGTTCCTGTAAGCAAACACCAACAGGGGCAAACTGGGAGAGTAACATCTGAAGCTCACCCCGATTACCCCTGAGGCCACGTATATTCCACTGTAAAAAGGCCATGAATGGCAATGATAAAGATACTTGAAATCCGCAGGTAAGGGTTCCTACGGACTAGGAGGGTTAGAAAAGTCCACATGCGGAGGCAGTGGAAAATGTTCAAGCAGCGAAGGAACGGTGCGCTGTGAAGAAAGGAGTTGCGCAGATGGAGCAGAGGAGAGAGAAAGAGCGGAAGGTGGATCAGTGTCCATTGATGGTTTGGTCTCTGCAATATA
Source organism: Cherax quadricarinatus (assembly GCF_038502225.1). Lineage (NCBI taxonomy): Eukaryota > Metazoa > Arthropoda > Malacostraca > Decapoda > Parastacidae > Cherax > Cherax quadricarinatus. Next base: position 124,001 of record NW_027195233.1, read on the forward strand.
TTCAGAGATTGCTTCAAGTGTTTCAGAATTCAGAGATGTCGTATGGGAGACAATATTGGGAATGGTAGGGGGAGGATGAGTAAAGATTGGAACTGTATTGGACTGTACCAAGGTAGGGGGGGGCGAAAGGGTGGAGGGAACTGGAGAAGCGTGGCAGGGGACAGAAGAGACAGGAACCTGGGAGGTGGCAGAAGAGGAAGAAACTTGGGAGGGAACAGGGGAGGAAGGTACATTACGAGGAGGAGGGTGAACCTCTGCACTTGTAACTGAGCCAGTGAGAGGGGAAGAACTAGGGACAGAGACAGGGAGGGTAAAATGAGGAGGTGGAAGATGGGTAGGAGGTGTTACCGGACCTTTTTTTGACTTTTGAGAAGTAGAGGGACGATTGGGAAGAGGTGTCGTACGAGGTCTCGTCGATACTGAGGCTTGTAAGAGAGAACTCGAAGAAGCGAGATTAGACTGAGGTGTTGAAGTAGGGACGTCTGAGCCGAGGACAGCAAAAGGATTAGATACAGGAGTGATTATGGGAGAGGTAACCACAGAGGTGGGTGTAGAAGATGGGATACCAGAAGTGGGGGGACGTTTTGAAACACGGGAATAAGAAACACGTGGGAGTCTCCCTTGGAGGCGGAGATGAGAAACTGCCATGGCATAAGGGAGACCTTCTGTCTCTTTGAGGTAACGGATTTCCCGCTCGTTTAAATAGACCTGACAACGGCGAGAGTACGAAGGGTGAGCCTCATGACAGTTAAGGCAAGAGGGAGATCGATTGCAAGACGTATTAGAATGGTCATCGGCACCACAGACTGGGCATTCGGCGATAGATCTGCAATATTTCGCTGGATGGCCAAATCGCCAGCAATTTCTACACTGTTGTGGTGTAGGGATCACCTTTCGAACTTGTAACCGATGTCCTGCTATATAAACTGAGGATGGGAGTTCTCGGCTGTCAAAAGTTAAACGAGCCACATTGCTAGGGTATCGTCTCCGCCCACGGGCAGGAAGAACGTAAGTGTCTACCTTGAGGATTGGGAGATCTTGGAGTTCCAGCTGTTCTAGAATGTCGGTGCCGCATGTCTGGAAATTTTGTTGAACTATGGTATGGGGCAGAATAACGGTACCACTACAAGAATTGAGGGAATGATGTTTTTCAAGGGTGACAGGAACAGTATCTATATGGGAAAGACGAGAGAGCTCACGAGCCTGGGTAGCATTCTGTACGGTAATGATGCGCGTACCGCTCTTAAGAGCATGAAAAGAAATATCTTTACCAACATGGCGTAGGAGTGCCTTGCCAATACTATGGTCAGAAAGATAGGCAGTAGAGGAAGTTGGTCGCAAAGTGAAGAATTTAGTCCACTGTTCAGTCTGAAACTGAGCGTGGAAAGGTAGTGAAGGACGTGTCGATCTTTTCTGAGAAGAACGAGAAGGTGAAGGTGGAGAAGTATCATCAGCAGGTAATTGTCGTTGACGTTTAGGCGTGGGACCAGAGTTGGTCCGACGTGGAACGGGTCGGCGATTTGAAAATTGCCGCACCGTAGAGGGAGAGGCCGGAAGCATAGTCAGAGGAGAGCGAAGGTCTGATAAATCGAAGGAGTCAGTCGAGGCCTCAGTACCTGAAGCAGGTGAGGAAACAGCACCGGCAATAGGTACAGAGGCATGAGGAATGTCTGAAGAGTGGTCCAAAGACGAGGCGGGGTCAGAACGGGGTGCGGTATCAAGAAGGGGCCCGGGGGTAAAAGGTTCATGGACTAGGGCTGCCATGGTTAGGTTACTTCTTTCTTTTTGTTTTTAAGAAAAAAAAAGAAAGAAGAAAAGAAAATAAAAATAAAAAAAAGAAAAAAAAAGGGGGGACCGGGGAGGGATAGTTCCTAGGAGGAATGAAAGGGCCAGAAATCTCCCTCCGCGCCCAAGAGGACTCGACACCGCTAGTAGCGCAGATGCAGCATGGAACCCGTGCCATACCCTACCCTTCATGCCAGTAAACCAGCAATCTGGGATAGCAACCTCACATCTGCCGAGCTACCTCGGTGGACAAAAGAGAGGGCGGCCGGATATCCGCCACAAAGCATACCTCCTTCAGCCACCACCCCCGGAATCCGAAAGGTGGCTTCCAGAGATACACCCGTCGCCCAAAAGACACCCAAAGCTACTCCGGGATACCGGAGAGGGATCGGGACATCCCTAGGCAATCCAGATTCCACGGCAAACTACGCCACCGCCAAGAAACCTCAACGGAATGGGATCGACCCCGGTGTCCTTTCCTCTACCTAGGAACTAGCGTGCCTGTGGGAGAAATCCCAAAGGACAAAAAGAGGAAGGGCAAAAGGGAGGAGTGGGGAGGAGGAGGAGGAAAGGAAAAAGGGGAGGATGGGGAGGATGGGATAGGGGAGGGGAGATTGGGGGGTAATTAGGTTCGGTCTGAGGAAGAAGACCGATAGGTCTAATTCCTCAGACCAAGAGCCTCTTCACCACGCCAAGGAGCCCCCCTTGAAGAGGCTGAGGCTGACAGTGGTCGCAATTTCGATTTCTCATAAAATAAAAAAAAACACTTTTAGAATTTTGGGGAAGCAGAGCTTATCGAGATTAATATTTTTCATAACAGATGATGTTCACATTTTTAGTTTATTTTTAAATATGAACGCTAATCATTTAATTTACTGTTTAGGAGGTATTAATTATTATTAACAGAGGTACAACTTCATTTCAATACCTTTTCTTCAGTCTCGAGAGTTGAGGTAAAGAAGACTCTCACTTATGTAATTGCCTGCATCTGTCATGCCTGTCATGCATAGCATATGGGCATCCTCATAGTAGGTTATGAGGGACTTATTAGCAACCACATGGTAGGAAATTCAAGCTGGTTGGAAAATTTTCTTGACTTTATATTCACATACAATGTAGATTTGAAACAGAACACTTACTGAGCACGTTGAAGTGGCTCAGAAATTTTAATGAACATGTTGATTAGAAACAGAACACTTTGATCTTGAATAGAACATTCATTGAACATCCACATAAAACACTAAATGTTTCTCACTCCTATTATAGACATATGTGAGTCCTGTTGGATATAATGTGGATAGTTGGTAGTGAGTTGTGGTGGGGAATGGTTGGGGCGATCTATGATAGCGAGTTGTGGTGATGGATAGTTTACAGTGTGTCGACTTGATGGTAAGTTGTGGTTGTGGCTATGGATGGATGATAGTGAGCTGTGGTTATGGATGGTTGATGGCAATTTTTGGCTATACATGGATGATGGTGCAGTGTGATGATGGATATTTTAGAGTGAGTAGTGGTGATGTATGGTTGATTGTGAGCTGAGGTGATGGATGGTTGATGGTGAGCCGTGGCGATGGATGGCTGATGATTTAAGGTAATGGATAGTTGATGGGGAATTTTTTTTATATTTTATTTAAATTATTATTATTATAATCAAAAAGAAGCGCTAAGCCACAAGGGCTATATTTTATTTATTTAAAACCATACACAAACATGAGTCACAAGAAAATTCAAACAAATATATTGCACTGAGTGAAAATCCTGACATGGGATATTGAAACAATACCTATTACCATTACATTGTTAACATTATAACAACTATAACCAATACTATATCTGATGCCGAAGCTTAGACTGTCCTAAACTAAATACATGTGTGTAAGTTAACAATAGTAAAAATGCAACCTAATTCTTCATCAAATTAAATTGTTTCTCTTAATTAGCTCGGAATTGATATATGTACAGTACAGAATCAGATACATGATCTATGTCAAGTTTTTTTTTTTTAAAAAACACAATACACATCATACATGTATGCTATACTTAGGTTACATAAACAAAGAAACGTGATCCATTAAATAATAAAAACAAACAACTTCACATTCCTTATCCCAGCACTAAACTTATACATAAGAAAAACACGTTCAACTGTAAATGCTTGATTCCCCCTCCAAAGTGCCCAACCAGCACACACAACATACATGTAACTAAAAACAGCCCACACCTGAACATACAGGTGGGTTTATTATATCCATAAACTACAGCCAGTATCTTATAACAAAAGGCAATATAATCCATAGAATGTCACACTTATTTACATTATATATGAAACTTTATATACAAAGACATTCTCATATAATCCAATTCGTTGCACACTCATTAATATTGTATATTAAACTTTATACACAAAGACATAATACTAAACACCTCAAAAATTACAATATAATAAAGGTGACAAAATAGCAATTTCCACACCTTACCACAGAGAAACTAAACACACTATTAAAATAACAAAGATACACACTCATGTTACATAGCACATTATTATTAGTGTGTTAACAATGCTTTGAGTGTTCCTTCTTGTAGTTGTCTCACTGACAAAGATCATTTACCTTATTAAAACTATGTTCATCAATGACCTCTTGTCTTTCAACACATGGTTAAACTAAAACATTCACACACAAGAAAACTCTCCAGTTACCCAACATCTAACATGTCATCCCTCCCATACAACTCTCATGACAATCCTACCACATTTACATATCCTTCATTATGGTCATAACTCGCTCTAGAAAAGGAAAATGGTCCCTTAGTACTTAAGTAGCCAAATTACTGAGTCCCTTTACCGTTATATTTCTATATGCCTCCGGGAACGCAGTTGCCCACCTGTTACCATAAATGAGTTTATTTCTGCATACCGTGCGATAAATTCCTGCCGCAATTGCCCTTACCCTAATCCCCCCACCTTTTTCCTTCAAGCCCCAGGAATAAAACAAGAAATCTGTCACAATGTACAGAATGGCTCTTTTTACAACCTCAGGCACCCCCCTTACCTCTAAAGTTAGGGCACGCAGAAGCTCTACATTGCCCCCACCCATTAACTTGAAGACTCTAGCCAGCCACACCCGTACCTGCCCCAACTCCCTACAAAAATATACGGCATGAAAAGCTGTTTCCGATTCCTCACAATGTTCGCATTTCGCCTCCTTTACCAAACCCATCACACACAAAGCCTGCTTTGACGCTAAAATCCCCATTACAAACCTATAAACTAACTCCCTTACCCTAGGCATTAATTTAAGTTTTTGGAAATCATGCCAAATCGTACCCCAATCATACAAAGGGTATACCGCCACCCCTTGCATCACTTCTGGTTTCCTACTTATCTCTACCAACCTTCCCACCTTGAGCTTTTTTACCTCACCTATTACTAACATAACCCTTAGCATATTCTCACATTCCATCAAGTCCTTTCCTCCCCACCAACGTCGTACATCCCTCATCACCCTCCCAACCCTCACCCCTTTTACCCCCCCCTCCCTTACGTACTTTTGTTTAACATACATGGCCTTGACCCTCGGCCCAAGCATCAAAAGCCCTACTCCCCCTCTGCGCACATTCGTCATAACCACCTCTTTACTTAGCCATGCTCGTCCAAAACCCCATATATAACGAAGCACCCTTCTCTGTATCTCCTTTATCTCCTGTTCCCGTAAAGGATACACCACTGCCACGTTCCACACTTTACTATAAACCAATGAATTTATTATTATTGCCCTTTGCATTAGAGTAACATCCTTCGCTCTTAGGTTCCTAATCCGTTGTACAACTTTCTCTCCCACCAATTCTGAATTCCTCCGTCTAGCCTCTTGCTCATCTGCCATATAGATAATCCCACAAATTTTCAGCTGTTCAGTCACATCCCATCCAAACTCCACCCCCATTCTACCCCCCACCCAATCTCCTATCTCTAATAATTTCGATTTAGCCCTGTTGACACGCATGCCTGACGCCTCTCCAAAAAACCTCATTACTCTCTCCACCTTTCGCAAACCTTCGACATCATTGATCAGTATTGTTGTGTCATCTACATAACCAACTACCTCTGTGAACCCCGACCCCTCCTCCTGTAACGTTGTTGCTTCCTCAACCATTCCATAAAACGGGTGTTGCATACATGCAAACAGAATTTGAGACATAGGACACCCTTGTCTCAAACCTTTCTCCATTTTCAACACGCTACCCAACCTACCATTAATTTGCACCTGAATCGTAGCTTCTGCATACAAGGTCTTCACCCATTTTACTATTCCCTCCCCAAAACCCATAAGCCTTAAAGTGTCAACCATGTACTCTCTATTCACACCGTCATAAGCATTCTCCCAATCAATGCCCAAAATTCCACCACCCTTACAACCCTGCAAAAATTCCCTAATACGACTATGTCCATCCCTCATACTACGACCCGGAATTCCCAACTGACCCTTGTGCACCATACCACCTATTACCTTCTTCATCCTGTTCCCTAAAATCTTCGCAAAAATCTTATAATCCGTACACATTAAAGATATGGCCCTGTACGTGCTCAGTGTTCTCCCCTCGCTTTTTTTCTTTACAAGCACGACCACACCCGTCCTCTGTGACGTTCCCAATTTCCCTTCCTTCAGCATACAATTCAATATCTGAACCAAACAAACATTTATGGTTTCCCAATGCACTCTGTAAAAATCATTGGAAAGCCCATCAATTCCCGGTGCTTTCCCCTTACTTAAATTGAACACTGCCTCTTTCACTTCTTCCATACTTATTATTCCCTCCAATCCCCCTCTGTCCTCCCCACCTTTCCCCAAGACCTTCACCCCTCCTCTTTCTTTATTAACTATCTCCAAATTACCTTTTTCCCATTTCCTTTTAAACCAATAGTCCGCATAATTACTTATCCCCTCAGTTGTCACCAACATTTGCCCCTTAGTATAACCTTCCAAATCGTCACTAACCTCTAAAAGTATTATAGTGGACTCCTGTTGTCTAATGCGAAAACTTCTTAACACACTACCCGACGGTTTATCTCCCCATAGCACGGCATCCATACCTGCCCTTACCCTTAATTCATCAAATCTTTCATTATGTATGTCCCTTAGTCTCCCTCTTAGCCCTGATATTTCTTCAAAAGACTTCTCCTCATCTCTTGCGTAACACTCATTGAGCTGCTGTTCCAAATAATTCTGTAAACCGTACCTCCACCTCGCCTCCTCCCTTCCTTTATATTTATAAAACCCCGCAATACCAGGTTTAGCCCTATTTTCCCACCAATCCAAAATACTCCCTACCCCATCCCTTGCCCTCCACAATTGTCTCCACCAGTCTCTAAACTCTGCGTTCACCACCTCACTCCTCACCAACCTCGCATACATTCGTCTCTCGACCTGCGGGGAGAGAGGACGCTTCTACAGGTTCTCTTGCACGCCACCTGGTGAGGAAAACATAGCATTAGCACCAAGATGGCGGACCGACTGTACCGGCGCATAAATACTGTCTGCATTGAGCTGGTTAGAGGATCTTTAAGCAACGCCACGATGAACGTTCTCCTGCCAAACATTATCAGGGACTGTTATGGCATCCCCAATGAAGAGCTGTATGGTGTGGCACTGAATGGTATGTCAAGGGTCTTCGTGAAGTTCATGAGGGCTGACTTCTATTCTACCATCGTCGACGAATTTCAAGAAAGGCGGATGAGTATCAATACGGCAGTGGAAGTATGCTTGCATGATGTGTCTAAGTATTTTACTTGGGTGAAGGTACGGAATGTACCTTTTGAGGCAACAGCCTACAGCCTACAAGATGTGTTCAGTAGTTATGGGACTGTACACTCGACGAGCATGGGAATGTGGAGGGACGGCCCTTATGAGGGGATGCCGGAAGGATCCTTCACACTGAAAATGACCCTGAGGAGGCCGATACCATCTTATGTTACATTGCATAACCATAGAACACAGGTTTTTGTACACTATGCGGGGCAGAGGAAGACGTGCCGTTTATGTGACTCTTATGAGCACATGGTGGCACAATGCCCCAGGAGACAGGGCCCTAGGCGTCAGGAGACAGCTTCTGTGGATACGCCATTAGAAGCCGCGGACGTTATGACGGGTGAAGTGGAAAGCCGGGGTACAGGCCTATGGAGTGAGGAGGTCGACAGGGCAGAGGTGGTTTTGGAGACGTGTGTTACACTACCAGTGGAAACGATTGGGGAGGGAATGTCGCTGTCAGACAGAGCGTTAGATACTGCAGAGTCAGCTCAGGACGGGATTTTGGAGGCTGTGCTGAAGGATTTTTTGGAAGAGTCGGAGCATGGTGTGGAAAGTGATGTGAGGTCAGGTGATGACAAGGTGATGGATGAACAGAAGCAGGGTAAGGAAGACTTGAGTGAGGTTCGAAAGGAGAGCAATGTGGTGGTGGAGGTTCATCAAGAAGATGTGGTTGCAGAAGAAATGTGTGTAGAGGGTAGCTCCCGCAAGAGATCAGCGGGGGCATCAGACATGGATGAAGTCCTCACACCAGCGCAGAGGCCTGGGAAGAAGATGTGGGCAGCTGTGGTAGCAAAGGCAAGTCCGGGAGGAGGGGGGGGGCAATGGGAAGCTAGGTGGGAAGGGACAGGGAGGGGTTGGAGGGCAGGAACGAGGGATTGATAGAGAAGAACCGAGACCTATGAAAGGAGGACCAAGTAAGCCTCAGCGGCACAGGGGTAAGCCGCCATTCTTGTAAAATTCAGGTGTGTAACTTTCAATGTAAACGGTCTTAAAACCGAGGTCAAGAGGGTATGGTTAGAGTGGGTTTTGAGGAGATTTAGTATTGATGTCTGTTTTTTGCAGGAACATAACCATAGGTTAGGATGTGAGTTGTTGTTGAAAGGTTATAGGTTGTTTACATGTGATGCTTTGAGGTTGAAAGGAGGTGTGGCTGTGGCGGTAAAGGAGACCAGTCCTTTGCGTATCCTGGGTTGGGAGGAGGGGGGGGGTGGGAGGGTTGTCAGGGTGGATGGGTTTTGGGGGGCCAGGAGGGTTAGTTTTGTAGGTGTGTACATGCCAGCAACTAGTAACACTAGAGTGAAGGTGGATTTTGTACGCGAGGTTCTGGTATATCACTTGAGAGGTTTACCTGCTTTTACGGTGATTGGTGGGGATTGGAATTGTGTCATTAGGAAGGGTGATGTGGTTCCGAGGGGGGCGGGTTGTATTTTGGGGGTTCTGCGGGATGTTTTGCGAGATGTTGGAGTGGTAGATGTGGTGGGAAGTAGGGGATATGGAGTGGAGCACACTTTTATTCGTAGGGGATATGAGGCACGGTTAGATAGGATTTATGTTAGGCAGGGCATAGGTGTGGAGAGGGTGAGGACTATCGATGTGGGTTTTTCTGATCATCGTGCTGTTATAGCAGATTTGAGGGTAGATGGCATAGTGAGAGTTTATGCAGGATACTGGAAATTGAATGTAAGGCTACTTAGGGACGAGGGTGACCCTACGGGGTTTGAAGATTGGTGGAAATCCTTTTGGGAGACTAGGAATATGGAAATGGATTTGCTGGATTGGTGGGAAATGAGGGCTAAAGTTGAAATTGCGAAATTTTTTAAAGTACGGGGTAAGGAGATAGCTAGGTGGAGCTATGGCCTACAAAATTATCTTGAGGGTCAGTTAAATGACTGTTATGCAGAGGAACGGGTGGGGAGGAGTGAGGACATGGAACGTTTGCGAAATAGGTTGGCGGAAATTCACAATGAAAAATTTGAGGCAATTCGAGTTAGGGCAGGGTTGGAGGATGTCTTAAGGGGAGATAGGCCATCGGGTTTTGTATTAAGGAAGTTTAAGGAACGGCAGGCGAAGACCACCTTGGCGTATATTGAGGCAGGTACAGGGGGGGGTGGCTTTGAGGAGGGTCAAGGCCTATCCACCACGGAAAATATTAGTTTGTATGCAGATTTTTGGTTTAGGGAGAAGTGGAGGAGGGTTGGCGGGGGAGTGGGTGAGGGACGGTTTGGGGATGAAGGGTTTAATAGGGTATTAAGTGAGCAGGACAGTGACAGAATCGAGGGTAGTATTAATGTAGAGGAGGTGGAGGAGGCAGTTTTTGGGATGTGCCAGGGTAAAACCCCAGGCATAGACGGAATACCAAACGATTTTTATAGGTACCATTGGGGGAGTGTACGGCATTGTCTGGTGGGGGTTTTGAGTTGTATGTTAAGTAGTGGGAGGATGGGGAAATCACAAAGAACGGGTGTCACGGTTTTAGTGCCCAAAAAGAAGGAATGCCGAGTTTTGAATGATTACCGTGCGATTACGTTAATGTGCTCGGATTACAAGATTTTTGCTAAGGTTTTGGGCAACAGAATGAGGAAAGTGTTGGGTTTAGTGTTACATAGGGGACAGTTGGGAATTCCAGGAAGAAGGATGAGGGATGGACATGGTTTGATTAGGGATTTTCTAGAGAGTTGTACGGGAGGGGGAATACTAGGTTTAGATTGGGTGAATGCTTATGATTGCGTGGACAGAGATTTCTTAGGGGTTTGCTTAGAGAGGTTGGGGTTTCGGGAGGGGGTAGTGAGGTGGGTGAACACCCTGTATGATGGGGCAGAGGTGAGGGTACAGGTCAATGGGAGGTTGGGTGAAAGTGTACCAATGGAGAGAGGTTTGAGGCAGGGCTGTCCGATGTCACAGCTGCTCTTTGCATGTGTGCAGAATCCTTTTTATGAGTCTGTTGAGAGGGTAATGAACAATCAGGAGATGGAAGGGGGGTGCAAAGGGGGCATCGTTGGGTATGTGGATGATACTACTGTTTTGCTAAGGGGTAAGGAGGAGTTAAGGAGGGTGGGTAGAGTGATTCAGATGTTTGGTATGAATACCGGAATGAGAGTTAATACGGTGAAATCAAGGTTACTAGAGGTCGGTAATTGGATAGGGGGGGGCTTGGGGATGGGGTTAGGATGGACAGTGGTTGACAGAATCAAGGTATGTGGGATATGGTATTTGGCGGAAGTGCAGGCATGCAGAAGGGTAAATTCGGAGTCTGTCACGGGTAAGGTTTTAAGTAGACTAGGAGGTTTAAGTGCGAGGGACTTAGCTTTACATCAGAGGGTAGTGGTGGTAAATTCACTTGTCTATAGCAAGGTATGGGGGGTGGCAGAGGTTTTTCCCTTAGAGGTACGAGATATTGTGGAAATGCAGAGGAGGGTGCTGAAGTTTGTGTGGGGATTTGGGAGGGCATGGTTAAGTAAGGAGGTAGTTATGACGGATGTTCGGAGAGGGGGTTTAGGTTTGTTGTCTTTAGGACTGAGAGTAATGGCTGTATATATCAAGTGGAGGTATATGAGGGAAGGGGGTGTGAGGGGCGCTAAAGTAGGAAGAGTTATGGAGGAGGCACGTAAATGGTGGAGTGGGAAGGAATTGAGGGTTTGTGAAGATATGTTGAGATTTTTATTGACAGTGCAACAGGTGGATAAAATCAAAGTGAAACGGTTGGTGAGGGTAGTGAAAGGTCAAGGAATTATGCAAGGGGTAGCCGTGTATCCAACGTATGATTGGGGGGTTATTTGGAAAGATTTTAGTAAGCTTCGGATACCGGCTAGAGTAAGAGAATTAGTATATAGGTTTATCATGGGGATTCTGGCTTCCAAGGAGGTGTTACGTAGTATGGGGTTTGTGGAAGAGGCTTTTTGTCAGTTTTGTGGTGATGTTGAAACGGCGTTTCATGTGGTCTTCTTTTGTACCTCCTTGGAGGGGGTGAGATCATGGATGGGTGGGGTTATCAGACTGTTGGGGGGGGGGTCGTTTGCCGCTTTTAAGGGCTTTACTACTAGATGTAAGGGGAGTGCCTAGGGATGTTGGAAGGGCTATAATGTATATCATAGTGGATTATCTGGACATTTCATGGGGAATGAGGGGATTAAGGGGTGATATGAGGATAAAAGCGTTGGCGGCTAGATTCTATAGGACGAAGTGTAGGAATAAGTTGGTTTATGGGGCGTCTTGGGAAAAAAGTTTCCCGGAAGGTTATAGGAACCTCACTGTGGGTTCCCTTAGGCGGGGTCCCTGAGGAGGGACAAAGGAGTGGTCTCCTTATGGGGGGATGTAAAGGGGGGGGGTTGTTTTTGGTTTTATCTGGAACTGATGTAGTGTGTAAGAGGAAGGTAGTGAGAATCAGGTATGGATGGTACGCCATGTTTCACGAGAATGTTTGTCATAGTGAGATGTAAGTGTGGTTTCCAGGGTTATATTTCTAAGCCTGATGGTTATGTTCACTGGGGTTAAAATTTCCTTGAAAGCCAGGATACCGAGCCCTTAGGATCTCGTTTTTAAGTAATTTGATTGGCACGTTGGTATCAACACAAAATTTTTCTGAGATACGTGTCAGTTCTTTTGGGACTGGCAAATTACAGCAGCCTTATCCTTATTACTTCTCTAGTCTTATGTTTAACTTTTATTGTCAGATGAAGGTTCTATGTGAAAAAATTTAAGTGTATGTATAGGTTTTGGGTCTATACCATGTTTTTATGGGGTTAAACCAACAAAGTCTTGTGGACAAGATGTTCGGTTTATATACATATGTGGGAGGTATAATTATGTATAGGGTTTGGTTATAAACCCTTTAATGTGCCGAGGTTTGTTATAAATACTTGTTTTGGATTCTTTTATTATTGTATTTTACATGCATGTTGTTCTGTTTTCTGTATCAACATTATTGTATTAGAGGGTTAACATATTAATAATAGTAAAATACTGTTTCTCTATGGTTATTGTGTAAGGAATCATATGTTCCTTCCGGTTTCCTATTGGTTAGGATCTAATGTACCATAACTTAACCAATAATCTGTACCCTGTCATAGAGGGTATGTTAGGGTTTTTTGTTTTGTAGAGGTTATGGTAGTTTTGGTTAATCTTGTGATGTTGTACATTTGTATGATGTTTTTGTTGTAATAGGACATGTCAGGTATTCATTTTATATTGTTAAACTATGTAAAGTTACTTTTTGGTGTGTTTTCTTTGGGTACAATGGCTTGGCGGCAACTATTAATGACTGTTATACATTAGTGAGGTTTGTCTTAGAGTGTATTGTTTTGTTATAACAAGATGTTATAATGTTCCCGCAAGGAATAACCTGGTACTAGTAGAACAAAAGAATGTTTTGTATTCCTGTACTTTATTATGCATCCTTTGTACTTTTGTAAGGTTTCTAATAAAAATATAAAAAAAAAAAAAAACTCGCATTTAACTTCCAGAAACTTGAATATACCTTTACCACTCCCTCCCAATCCAGTTCTACCAAAACTGCCCTATGATCCGAAAACCCTACGTCCACTGTTTTTACCCCTCCTACCCTAACTGCCTCCGTTATATAAATCCTATCTAACCTCGCTGAATAATTTCTCCTAACAAAAGTGTAATCCACTCTCCAAGCCCCACTCCCCTCCACGTCCCTCACCCCTGCATCCTGTAAAACATTGCGTAACGACCGTAACACACAACCCGCCCCCCTTGGCTCCACGTCCCCCCCCCCTTATAACACAGTTCCAGTCCCCCCCAATTACAGTTACTAGAGGTAAACCCCTTAAAAAATACACTAAAACGTCTCTCACAAAATCCTCTTTTACTTTGATTATATTCTCTGCTGGCATATAAACCCCAATGAAACATACTCTAGATGCTCCCCACTCACCATCCACCCTCACTACCCTCCCCCCCCTTCTTCCCACTTTATAATACGTAAGGGACTATTTTCCTTCACAGCCACTGCCACTCCCCCTTTTAACCTAACAGACCCACTTACATACAATTTATAACCCTTTAATGCCAAAGCACAGCCTATCTTATAATTATGTTCTTGTATAAAGCATACATCCACATTATATCTCAAAAACCATTCCATCCATACTCGTTTCACTTCATTCTTCAATCCATTTACATTTACAGTTACTATCGTGAATTATTTTAAAAGTGGTGGTTTACCCTTTCTTCTTGGCACACACCCTCCTATACCGTCCTGCTGTATGGCATCTTTCTTGACAGCTTGCTTATTCACCCCCCCCCTATCCCTTCATTATCCCTAGAACCATTAAACCCTACATTACCCCTTCCCTCTTTCCCCTTATGACATACATCCTTTCTCCAAGATTTTACTCCTGTTCTTTGTCCTGGAGTAAGAACATCGTCCATCTCAGACGTTCCTGCAGTTCTCTTACGAGAACTCCCCTCCCCACACACCTCGTCACCTGTCTTTTCTGCCCTATGGACCTCTGCCACAACGTTGTGCACATTAACATTAGTGCACACAGTATTCCTAACCTCCTGATCTTGCTGCACAGTTGCCTGCACCAGGTTACACCCTTCATCCACCTGTCCCTCTTCAACGTCATGCAAAAAGGAACTAAGTACTTCCTCCAGCAAGCCATCCTGTTGGCCCGTACCCTCCTCATCAGACGTCGATGTCGTCTGTCCCTTATCAACTGATAGTGTTACACTTTCCTCCATAGTCGCCTCAGCCCTGTCCACTTCATCACTCCATCGGCAAGGAATCTTGTTTGGCCTTACTCCTTCCTCCGACACCTCCAGAGCATTCCTCTGATGTAAGATCACTGGTACCTGTTCCCTCCGTCCAGCTTTTTTATAGCATTGGGCCGCCATATGTTCAAAAGAACCACATAATCTGCAAGTCTTCCGCTGCCCTGAGTAGTACACGTAGACCTGCGTTCGGAAGACCTCCATAAATACGTATGATGGAATTGGCTGCCTCAGCGTCATTTTCAGCGTAAATGATCCTTCAGGTAGCCCCTCATAAGGTCCATTTTGCCACACCCCCATCACTGCTGAGTGGATTTTCCCATAGCTGCTAAACACCGCCGTCACATCATGCTCCGTCGCCTCAAAAGGCACGTTTCGTACTTTCACCCACGTCACATAGCTGGACACATCATGTAAGCAGACTTCCACCATAGTGTTCACTGCCAGCCTCTTCTCTTGATATTTGTTGACTATGCTTGTGTAGAATCCTGCGTCTTTAAACTTGATGAAAATTCTCGACACACCATTGACTGCTACTCCATATAATTCTTCGGTCGGTATTCCATATACCTCACTGATGATGGCATGCAGTAACACGTGCATGGTTGTTCCTGTAAGCGTGCCACGCACCAATTCCACACAAACAGTGCTCACCCGGCGTCCAATGCGATCCGCCATGTTGTATGCACAAAACAGGAAAACTGCGCAGTAAACCAGTTGTATCAGGAGCTACTGCGCAGCCTGTCCGCACGGCACAATAGCGATGCGAACAATGTGATGGGGAATTGTGGTGATGGATGGTTTATAGTGAGTTAGGATTATGAATGGTTTATAGTGAGTTGTGGTAAGAGATGGTTAATGATGAGTTGTAAAGATTCATGTTGAAGATGAGTTGAAATTTTCAGAGTTAATGATAATTTGCAATAATGGATAGTTAATGAACTGCTTGTTACTTTTTTGGCCACAATGTAAATACACCAGATTAAATTATGCTGAAAAAAGTAGTTTCGTGAGGAACTGTGTTGGTCAGCTCAGGTGTGTTGCCTAAGTTGTTCTAATGTTCCATTGTGTTGTGTCTTGAGTTTGATGTGATCTACTTCCTTATAACCCATACCAGATCATCCTTATATCCCATACCAGATCATCCTTATATCCCACACCAGATCATCCTTATATCCCACACCAGATCATCCTTATATCATTATATCCCATCTTTCTTTTGATTAATATTATATCACTGCATCTTTTAAGAAAGTTTTCCTAACTGAAAATATTTTAAGTTAGCAGTTACTCAAAATAGAAGTTTACTACTTTTAATTGTTATGATCTGCACGATGTTCACATACGACGTTAACTTCACCTAAACATTAACATTAGTATTCGTTGTGGTATAAACATTAAGATTAAAGAAATAACATTGTGTGCCAGATCATTAAGGTATAATATATGTTAACAATGATACATCGCAGTAAATTACAAAGCAACAGTAATTGTATAATATATGATGACACGACAGACCATGACAGCATAACTTACGATCTCAGTAAGACAGAGTCGCACTGACCAGTGTGCAGGAGAGTCGTACTGACCAGTGTGCAGGATAGTCGCACTGACCAGTGTGCAATAGTGTACAGGATAGTCATTCTGACTAGTGTGCAAGAGAGTCGTACTGACCAGTGTGCAAGAGAGTCGTACTGACCAGTGTCCAGGAAAGTCGTACTGATCAGTGTGCAGGAGAGTCGTACTGACCAGTGTGCAGGATAGTCGTTCTGACTAGTGTGCAGGAGAGCCGTACTGACCAGTGTGCAATAGAATCGTACTGACCAGTGTGCAGGATAGTCATACTGACTAGTGTACAGAAGCACACTAGTGTACAGAAGCACACTAGTGTACAGAAGCACACTAGTGTACAGAAGCACACTAGTGTACAGAAGCACACTAGTCACTTTACTTATAAACATGAAGAAGTTAGAGAAGTGAAAATGTTAGAAACGAGAAAAACTTCCCAGTTTTTTTAAGTCTGTAGTTAAACTTAATCTTCCATAAGATAATTCATGAGTGTCTTCTTTACTTTAACCAAAAATGTCCCAAACTAGCCACTTTTCACACCTTTCAAAATGAATGTCTTCAAAAAGCCAAAAATCAATATTCTCCATCAGAATATAGAAATATATATAAAGTTCCTGATTTCTCCAACATTGAGCAAGTCTCATTTTTTCTGCCTCCAACTTTTCTATTTTCTTTTGAGAAAACAAACATAATTTTAACAAGCATGAGGGAGTACAAATTTGTGTATATATGTGTTTGTGTGTGTGGGGGGGCGCAAAGGTGGAAATGTGCGTGTATATGTGTACGCGCGCGCGTGTGTGTGTGTGTGTGTGTGTGTGTGTGTGTGTGTGTGTGTGTGTGTGTGTGTGTGTGTGTGTGTGTGTGTGTGTGCACGTGCGTTGTTTTGTGCGTGTATGAATGATGGTGACCACGCAGGCTGCCGTTGAAGAAATGTGCAAATGAGCGTGAAAATAAGAATGTGTGTAAGTTTATTTAGGTACAAATATACATTAATAGTTACACAAATGATCATGCACAGTAACATATGCGTAAATTACCCAGGATAACCTAAAAAGTCAGACAAAATATATTTCCATTGCGCGCGGCGCTTGTAACTCACTGCGCGTCTTGCAGATATATAGGATAAATTCCCAAATGAAAATAAGAAGTTCAACACTTGTTAAAGTTCTCGTGGAGGTGGACAAACAGACTAACAAACGAGCACTCATAAACATACAAAAAAACATTCACAAACATACTTAAATTGCTAATTAAATTAAAATTTTTATATTTAATGTAGAAAAATTGTATAATATAAATAGAACTCCCAAAATTTCACTGAGTGGCCAGGCCTTGGTGGCCGAACTGGACGGTAGCTTGGCTGCGTCTGGCTGACTTACGGTCTAGGCTGTCTTGGTGATGTAATTACAGGACGCAGATTTGTGTGTGTCCCCTCCTGTAATTCCACCTACCTGGACAGTCTCTACTGTAGACCAGCTAGACAAGGCCTCGTTTTCATCTGGCTAGATCACTGGGGGTGGCTGAGCTGACTTCGGGATACATAACCTGGGGAAGGCTGAGACTGGAAAATAACCTAAGGGAAGTGAGGAAGGGGAGACATCCGGGGGCCCACGGATGGATTCCTGGACACATGGACATGGGAAAAGCGAGAATACCTTGGGGAAGTGGGAAAGGGGGAATATCTGAGGCGGACAGATGGACTCCTGGACACATGGACCTGGGAAAGAAGATACTGGTTGCATAGGCAGACCCTAGGAAAGTGGGGAAGGGAGAATATCTGAGGGGACACAGATTGACTCCTGGACACATGGACCTGGGAAAGAAGAAGATACTGGTTGCTGAGGCAAACCTTGGGAAAGTGGAGAAGGGAGAATATCTGAGGGAACACAGATTGACTCCTGGACACATGGACCTGGGAAAGAAGAAGATACTGGTTGCTGAGGCAAACCTTGGGGAAGTGGGGAAGGGGGAATATCTGAGGCGGACAGATGGACTCCTGGACACATTTACCTGGGAAAGAAGAAGATACTGGTAGCATAGGCAGACCCTGGGAAAGTGGTGATGGGAGAATATCTGAGGGGACACAGATTGACTCCTGGACACATGGACCTGGGAAAGAAGAAGATACTGGTTGCTGAGGCAGACCTTGGGAAAGTGGGGAGGAGAGAACATCTGAGGGGACACAGATGGACTCCTGGACACATGAACCTGAGGAAAGCATCAAAAACACAGTAAGTGGATGGGTGGACCTTAAAGACGAACCACTGGCCTCCACGTGGCAAGGTCTGGTAACTCTGAGTTAACTCTGAGGCTGACAGTGGTCGCAAATAATAATGGCTAAAAAAGTGTTTTGGGCTCGACCCGGTTTATCAATTTATTAAAACATACTTATACTACCATCTAAAACATTTTAAGATTTTTTTTTTTACTTATGAACGATTATTAAATAATGGAATCCGTATTAGCTGAGATGTTTGGGACTTGATTTCCTTTACTGTTTAGAAGTTATTAGAATGACATAACTTCATTCTAGCTACCTTTGCTTCACTCTCGAGAGTTGTGTTAAAAAAACAGCAAAAAGGAATGAACAGAGTGTAATCTCGACCTGATGAGAGTGAGAACAGCAGAGATCGTCCCCACAATCTAGCTACAGTAACTTTGAGGGAGGTGTCTCGCCCGGTGAAGAGATCTTGATCCTCTTCCTTCTTTCGAATCTGATTTCCTTCTATTCATCAACACATTTCATAATCATCTTCCCGATCAATAAACATTAACCACCAGCTCTCGCAAAACAGTTAACACAAATAAAAAACAAACCACTAATATATTTTTCTTATTTACCATGACATTTAAATTGATCAACGGAGCTCAGAGTAACTCATGGACAATGATGAACTTCTCTCAAAACAACATGTCACAGACTTAAGCTGCATATATACTCACAAATCACAAAATGATTCTTGTTCACACCGGCATATATGACCGTGAATGCTACGGAAAACAGTGTCGATGGTTGAAAAGTTAAACTGGCTGTGCCTAAAAAAAATGCACTACTATAATGTAGTAACACATCTCTCAGCCCCAGATCTTCCAGACTGTTGCTACACTACATTAAGTTTGTGTATAAAGAACACTCATGAATAGTGAAAATTATTTATGACCAATATAATGTATCCAAGGAATTTACGCCATTGTGGGAATTCTGGAAGTAAACTGGCAATACTCCCAGAAAATGCCCATGTGTTGCATGTGTTGCATATGTCGCATGTGTTGCACGTGTTGCATGTGTTGCACGTGTTGTATGTGGTACTTGTTTTGTTATGCTCAAAAATGTGATATTAGCTCTTTATTCCTTTGAGTGGGCGTCCCGCAGATCTATGTTACTGAGGTCAGGATCCCTCATGTACATCTGTTTTGAGCGCAGCTTCCTGAGAAAGGCTGTGAGTAGTAAATTTTATGAGACTGTGTCTGAGTGGTCAGTGTGCATAGTAACAAAAAATCCTACTCCACGTGATGCATGATGGGAAAAGCAAAAATCTGTCATTGTGTTTGGTTTAATAATATAGAAATTTGAGATGTTTTCTAGGATAGTTTTTATTGTTTTATTGTCTGTTTCTTGGTATTATTTGAAAGACTGGATGCTATAATACTGAAATTTTTTTTTTGGGTTGGTTTAAGAACCAGAGGAAGCTTGAAATTGGGCTCAAAGTAGTGAAAATATTAAATTTTTGCTGTTTCTCCTGAGGATAGTTATGGTATCCCTGAGTCCCCAATCTGTTTCATTGGTTTTTAATAAGTCTTATTTAATTAGTGGGAGGCTTTAAACCACGACCAGTCATTCTTACTTATATTTATTATCCGAAATATAACTTTAATCTTCATTTTTTTTTGGGGGGGGGATAATGAATTGAAAATGGAAGACAAAGACAATATGGGAGAGGCTTGAGATGTGACTAATTAAATTAAATGTTGTTTTAGTTTCTGGAATGTTTATATTATTTATTTTGGACTCTATATTTATAATGGTTTCTTTTTTATTTTTTTTAAAATTGAAATTGAAATGCTTATTTCTCCTTAAAGATTACAATGTGGGGTTTACATATTATAAAATATTAATTACAAAGAAGGCCACTAGCAGGCCTTGGCATTTCTGGCAGACTAATACTAATTCTTACACTATATTGACACAGGTTATGGAGCAAACTGATATTAAAGTTAGGTACCTGTAGTGATTAAATAAATATACAATAGTGAGATAGTTCAAAATATATAAGAATATAACTATTTGTAAATTTGGGTGAGTGTAAGTGTAAATTATGGGGAAATAAATAAATATCGAGAGTAAGTCTAATAAATAAATGGGTAGTTTATCGTGTTCGGTCAATAGAACAGAAGACATATTAGTAAAATAGCTAAGAATTTGGTCAAATGGAGCAATAGAATTGGCTTAAAATAGAACTCAAAGTAGCGAAATTGAGGCAGCATAAACTGCGCCTAGACTGCTAACTTTGTGCTGCTAAAAAGTAATGGTATAAAACAAAGATTTAATGGAACATGATAAAGTCTACACAGGAGATTTATCTCGTCACAGATCAGTTTGTCTTGATGACGTCCACTGTTAGGGGGAAATTGTTAATAAAAAATCACATTATAACAAATTTGAAGACTGAGACACTTTTTCAACATTTGGTAATCTTTACTGAGGAAATGTTTCACCAGCCAGCGGCTTCTTCAGTCCAACACAGAGAAGAACTGTGGAAGTTGAGGAGTTTGTAGTAATCAGTCCCTCAGCCTGGAAATAATATGTTCAGCCCAGGCTGAGGGACTGATTACCTCAAACTCTTCCTCATCTCCCACACATCTTCTCTGCACTCGACAGAAGAAGTCACAGGTTGACAAAACGTTTCCTCAATAAAGATTTCCAAATTTTGCAAACTGTCTCCTTATTTAACTTTGGTTTTCTAAACCATTTATATCATAACGAATTTGTCTCTTTATTAACCAGGTTTGAGTGATATTCAAAGAGACATCACAAGAGATAAATTTAATAATTAAAACTTATAGGAATTTTATGAAAATTATCATAATCTAGTTCTCAGTCGTCCAGCTGTTTTCTCTAGTTCATTACAGCATTTCTTACTCCTACCACACCCATTCATCCAAACACCACCACCACCAGCACTAATACAACACCCAGTCAACCAACCACCACCAGCACTAATACAACACCCAGTCAACCAACCACCACCACCACCAGCACTAATACAACACCCAGTCAACCAACCACCACCACCACCAGCACTAATACAACACCCAGTCAACCAACCACCACCACCACCAGCACTAATACAACACCCAGTCAACCAACCACCACCACCACCAGCACTAATACAACACCCAGTCAACCAACCACCACCACCACCAGCACTAATACAACACCCAGTCAACCAGCCACCACCACCACCAGCACTAATACAACACCCAGTCAACCAACCACCACCACCACCAGCACTAATACAACACCCAGTCAACCAACCACCACCACCACCAGCACTAATACAACACCCATTCATCCAAACACCACCACCACCAGCACTAATACAACACCCAGTCAACCAACCACCACCACCACCAGCACTAATACAACACCCAGTCAACCAACCACCACCACCACCAGCACTAATACAACACCCAGTCAACCAACCACCACCACCACCAGCACTAATACAACACCCAGTCAACCAACCACCACCACCACCAGCACTAATACAACACCCAGTCAACCAACCACCACCACCACCAGCACTAATACAACACCCAGTCAACCAAACACCACCACCACCAGCACTAATACAACACCCAGTCAACCAACCACCACCACCACCAGCACTAATACAACACCCAGTCAACCAACCACCACCACCACCAGCACTAATACAACACCCAGTCAACCAAACACCACCACCACCACCAGCACTAATACAACACCCAGTCAACCAACCACCACCACCACCAGCACTAATACAACACCCAGTCAACCAACCACCACCACCACCAGCACTAATACAACACCCAGTCAACCAACCACCACCACCACCAGCACTAATACAACACCCAGTCAACCAACCACCACCACCACCAGCACTAATACAACACCCAGGCAACCAACCACCACTAATACAACACCCAGTCAACCAACCACCACCACCAGCACTAATACAACACCCAGTCAACCAACCACCACCACCACCAGCACTAATACAACACCCAGTCAACCAACCACCACCACCACCAGCACTAATACAACACCCAGTCAACCAACCACCACCACCACCAGCACTAATACAACACCCAGTCAACCAACCACCACCACCACCAGCACTAATACAACACCCAGTCAACCAACCACCACCACCACCAGCACTAATACAACACCCAGTACACCACCACCCCAGCACTAATACAACACCCAGTCAACCAACCACCACCGCCACAAGCACTAATACAACACCCAGTCAACCACCCACCACCACCACCAGCACTAATACAACACCCAGTCACCACCAACCACTAATACGACACCAGTCAACCAACCACAACCACCAGCACTACTACAACACCTAGTCAACCAACCACCACCACCACCAGCACTAATACAACACCCAGTCAACCAACCACCACCGCCACCAGCACTAATACAACACCCAGTCAACCAGCACTAATACCACAGTCAACCAACCACCACCAGCACTAATACAACACCCAGTCAACCAACCACCACCACCACCAGCACTAATACAACACCCAGTCAACCAACCACCACCACCACCAGCACTAATACAACACCCAGTCAACCAACCACCACCAGCACTAATACAACACCCAGTCAACCAACCACCACCACCACCAGCACTAATACAACACCCAGTCAACCAACCACCACCACCACCAGCACTAATACAACACCCAGTCAACCAACCACCACCACCACCAGCACTAATACAACACCCAGTCAACCAACCACCACCACCACCAGCACTAATACAACACCCAGTCAACCAACCACCACCACCACCAGCACTAATACAACACCCAGTCAACCAACCACCACCACCACCAGCACTAATACAACACCCAGTCAACCAACCACCACCACCACCAGCACTAATACAACACCCAGTCAACCAACCACCACCACCACCACCACCAGCACTAATACAACACCCAGTCAACCAACCACCACCACCACCAGCACTAATACAACACCCAGTCAACCAACCACCACCACCACCAGCACTAATACAACACCCAGTCAACCAACCACCACCACCACCAGCACTAATACAACACCCAGTCAACCAACCACCACCACCACCAGCACTAATACAACACCCAGTCAACCAACCACCACCACCACCAGCACTAATACAACACCCAGTCAACCAACCACCACCACCACCAGCACTAATACAACACCCAGTCAACCAACCACCACCACCACCAGCACTAATACAACACCCAGTCAACCAACCACCACCACCACCACCACCACCACCACCAGCACTAATACAACACCCAGTCAACCAACCACCACCACCACCAGCACTAATACAACACCCAGTCAACCAACCACCACCACCACCAGCACTAATACAACACCCAGTCAACCAACCACCACCACCACCAGCACTAATACAACACCCAGTCAACCAACCACCACCACCACCAGCACTAATACAACACCCAGTCAACCACCACCACCACCCAGCACTAATACAACACCCAGTCAACCAACCACCACCACCACCAGCACTAATACAACACCCAGTCAACCAACCACCACCACCACCAGCACTAATACAACACCCAGTCAACCAACCACCACCACCACCAGCACTAATACAACACCCAGTCAACCAACCACCACCACCACCAGCACTAATACGACACCCAGTCAACCAACCACCACCACCACCAGCACTAATACAACACCCAGTCAAGCAACCACTACCACCACCAGCACTAATACAACACCCAGTCAACCAACCACCACCAGCACTAATACAACACCCAGTCAACCTACCACCACCACCACCACTAATACAACACCCAGTCAACCAACCACCACAACCAGCACTAACACAACACCCAGTGAACCAACCACCACCACCACCACTAATACAACACCCAGTCAACCAACCACCACCACCACCACCAGCACTAATACAACACCCAGTCAAGCAACCACTACCAGCACCAGCACTAATACAACACCCAGTCAACCTACCACCACCAGCACTAATACAACATCCAATCAAGCAACCACTACCAGCACCAGCACTAATACAACACCCAGTCAACCAACCACCACCACTAATACAACACCCAGTCAACCAACCACCACCACCACCAGCACTAATACAACACCCAGTCAAGCAACCACTACCAGCACCAGCACTAATACAACACCCAGTCAACCAACCACCACCACCACCAGCACTAATACAACACCCAGTCAAGCAACCACTACCAGCACCAGCACTAATACAACACCCAGTCAACCTACCACCACCACCACCACTAATACAACACCCAGTCAACCAACCACCACCACCACAACCAGCACTAATACAACACCCAGTGAACCAACCACCACCACCACCAGCACTAATACAACACCCAGTCACCCAACCACTTCCAGCACCAGCCCTAATACAACACCCAGTCATCCAACCACCACCAGCACCAGCACTAATACAACACCCAGTCAACCAACCACCGCCACCACCAGCACTAATAGAACACCCAGTCATCCAACCACCACCAGCACTAATACAACACCCAGTCAACCAACCACCACCACCGCCAGCACTAATACAACACCCAGTCAACCAACCACTACCAGCACCAGCACTAATACAACACCCAGTCATCCAACCACCGCCACCACCAGCACTAATAGAACACCCAGTCATCCAACCACCACCAGCACTAATACAACACCCAGTCATCCAACCACTACCAGCACCAGCACTCATACAACACCCAGTCATCCAACCACCACCACCACCAGCACTAATACAACACCCAGTCAACCAACCACCACCAGCACTAATACAGCACCCAGTCATCCAATCACCAAGAACACTAATACAACACCCAGTCATCCAACCACCACCACCACCAGCATTAATACAACACCCAGTCATTCAACCACCACCACAACCAGCACTAATACAACACCCAGTCATTCAACCACCAACAACACTAAAACAACACCTAGTCATCCAGCCACCAACAACATTAATACAACACCCAGTCATCCAACCAACAACAACACTAATACAACACCCAGTCATCCAACCACCAACAACACTAATACAACACCCAGTCATCCAACCACCAACAACACTAATACAACACCCAGTCGTCCAACCATCACCAGCACTAATACAACACCCAGTCATCCAACCACCTCCAGCATTAATACAACACCAGTCATCCAACTACCAACAACACTAATACAACACTCAGTCAACCAACCGCCAGCAACACTAATACAACTCCCAGTCAACCAACCACCATAGGCACTAATACAACACCCAGTCATCCAACCACCACCATCACCAGTACTAATAAAACACCCAGTCATCAAACCACCAACAACACTAATACAACACCCAGTCATCCAACCACCACCAGCACTAATACAGCACCCAGTCATCAAACCACCAACAACACTAATACAACACCCTGTCATCCAACCACCACCAGCACTAATACAACACCCACTCATCCAGTCACCACCACCACCAACACTAATACAACACCCAGTCATCCAACCACCACCAGCACTAATACAACACCCACTCATCCAGTCACCACCACCACCAACACTAATACAACACCCAGTCATCCAACCACCAGCACTAATTCAACACCCAGACATCCAACCACTACCACCATCACTAATACAACACCCAGTCATCCAACCACAACCAGCACTCATACAACACCAAGTCATCCAACCACCAGCAGCACTAATACAACACCAAATTATCCAGATACCACCAACATCAGCACTAATACAACACCCAGTCATCCAACCACCACCACCATCACCAGCACTAATACAACGCCCAGTCATTCAACCACCACCAGCACTGATGCAACACTCAGTCATCCAACTAACACCGGCACTAATACAACACCCAGGCATTCAACTACCAACAGCACTAATACAACACTCAGTCATCCAGACACTGCAACCACCAGCACTAATACAACACTCAGTAATCCAACCACCACCATCACCAACACTAATACAATACACAGTCATCCAACCACCACCAGCACTAATACAACAACCAGTCAACCAATCACCACTACTACCAGCACTAATGCAACACCCAGTCTTCCAACTTCCACCACAACTAATACAACACCCAGTCATTCAAACACCACCAGCATTAATACAACACCATCATCCAACCACCGCCAGCACTAATATAGCACCCAGTCATCCAACCACCATCAGCACTAATACAACACCCAGTCATCCAACCACCACCACCAGCAGTAATACAACACCCAGTCATCCAGCCACCACCAGCATTAATACAACACCCAGTCATCCAACCACCATCAGCACTAATACAACACCCAGTCATCCAACCACCATCACCAGCAGTAATACAACACCCAGTCGTCCAACCACTACCATCACTAATACAACACCCAGTCATTCAACCACCTCGAACACTAATACAACACCCAGTCATTCAACCACCTCGAACACTAATACAACACCCAGTCATCCAACCACCACGAACACTAATACAACACCCAGTCATCCAACCTCCACGAACAATAATACAACACCCAGTCATCCAGCCACCACCTCCACTACCAGCACTAATACTACACTAATACTACCACCACCAGCGCTGTAAAACATCCAGTTATTCAACCACTACCATCATGACCAGCACTTACACAACAAGTCATCCAACCACCACCACTAACAAAACACCCAGTCATCCATCCACCACCACCACTACCTGCACTAATACAACACCCATTCGTCCAACCACCACCAGCGCTAACATTTAGTCATCCAACCACTATCACCACATTCAGCACTAATACAACACATACATCCTGGCTCCTGATGTGGCTGTTGTGCAGCTACATCAAGAGGAAAAAAACAGTCATGGGATCAGGTAATCAGAGTGAGGAAGGAAGGAAGGAGAGAAGATCACAAGAAACGACAAAGATGTGAGAAGCTCAACACGAGATTCAAGGAAGTGCTTTCAGCGGAGACAGAAAATACACCAGCAACTTGGGATGGAAGGGTGCACCAACAAGTTCTGGACACATTACATACAAGATAGAAGGAGGTACTGGGCATCTCTCCGTGGGTCCTGAGAGGGACAGCAGAGGTGCTGTGTGTGCCACACATCTATCGAAACAGGGCAACTACCCGAGATGTGGAAGACGGCAAATGTAGTCCCTCGATATAAGCTTCTAATAGTACACCAAAAATGAACGTAATCGGTTGACAAATAAAGAAGTAGAATTTTTTATGAACAGGAGCCCCTTAAACTACAGAATAATGTCACTGACATGCATATGTATGCAAAGTCATGGAGAAATTTATCAGGAGAAGAGTGGCAGAGCACCTAGAAAGGAATGCGCTTATAAACGATAACCAGCACGGTTGCAGGGAAGGGAAATCCTGTGTTACAAACCAACTTGAGTTTTACGACGAAAGAGAGAGGTGGGTAGACTGCATTTTTTTTGGACTGCAAGAAGGCCTTTGACACAGATCAACACAAGAGATTTGTGTAAAAGCAAGACAAGCAAGCAGGAATAACAGGAAAGGCATTGGCACTGGATCTAAGGATACCTAACAGCAATGATGAGTGATGCTACGTGACGCGGTGTCAGACGAGCGGAATCCATAAAGGTAAGTCCTAGGGTCGGTGCTGTTTCTGGTATATGTGAATGACATGGCGGAAGGGATAGATTCAAAGGTGTTTTTGTTTGCAGATGATGTGAAGCTAATGCGAAGAATTCAATCGGATGAGGATCAGATGGGACTTTAAAGGGATCTTAACAGGCTGACTAGTCCCAGAGCTAAGGGGTATGTCCCATGAGGAGAGGTTATGGGAAATCAACCTGACAACACTGGAGGACAGGGGAGATGGGGGACATGATAACGACATATAAAATACTGAGAGGAATTAACAGGGTGGAGAGGGACAGGATGTTTCAGATACTGGACACACCAACAAAGGGACACAACTGGAAGTTGAAAACTCATACGAATCACAGAGATCTAAGGAAGTATTTCTTCAGCCATAGAGTTGTCAGGAGGTGGAACAATCTGCAGAGTGATGTAGTGGAGGCAGGATCTATACGTAGATTTAAAAATGGATACGACAAATTTCAAGAAGCAGGTAGAGAGTGGACCTAGGAGCGACCAGCGAAGAGGCGGGGCCATGAGCTGTGACCACAAATAGGTGAGTGCACACACGAACACACACACACACACACACACACACACACCTGGATCTGTGAGAGATGCTGCAGCCTATGGTTAGAGATAAGTTCATTGAGGATGAGGTAGTTGGAGGCCTCTCTAGGAGGCCTCTCTAGGAGGCCTCTCTCCGGTGAACCTGCACGCTGCCTGTCGAATATATAATACATTAATATTCATTAGTATAACTTCAAACAAAACAATATACGTAAGTTTTATACTTGTAAAAGTTTTAAGATAGTGATAGGACGATACAAAATTTTTGCCGAGACCGATACTCAATTCTAGGCTGATAGTGACACCATCATCAGACAATACCCACCGATACTCAATTCTCGGATAATACTGATACGATCAACATTAGACAATACCCACCGATACACAATTTTATATGGCTACTGATACCCTGACATTTACACAATGCCAACAGACCGAATCTGACCACTCTTGTGTCCATGACGTCATCCAGAAAAAGCTTAAATGGAAGCAAATGCTTAACTATTCTGCATAAGTAATTAAAAATTGACAAGTTACACAGTAAGCAAAGAACTCACACAAGAAGAATATGCAACTTAACAAACACTGAAAATCAAGAGAACTTGTACTTTGCTCAAATCTAATTTGCTCAACTTTTACTTAAAATTGAATAAATGGCACAGTGAGTTGTCTTTACTTTCAATGCAACAAGGAAATACACAATAAAATGATAAAATGGACTCAATAAACTTGTGCAAAAATTAAAACAGACACACAATTCACTGAAATAAAAATTAAAATGACACAGACAGAATAATATACTATGCACAGAACAGAGCATAAGAAACTGCACTGTAATAAACTGTAGCAATATATCAAATAATTGCTAATCAAAAAGTATTGCACAACACTGCATAAAATTTTCTGCAAGAAAAACTTTAATAGCAACACAATATTTGCATAAGAATTATTGCAAAATGAGTCAATGTGCAATAATAAAAATTATAACACACAAGAAAAGAAATATATCAAGGAATGAACACTTTAACTCTTAACTGCACTTAAACAACACTTAACAAGCAAAAGAACAATTTACTTTAAAAGGAGAACTTAAAAATTGCACTAAGAGTGAATTTGTTCAATAAAACATGAAAAATAATAGGTGCAAAAAATACATAAAACAGGGGGTTGAACACTTACAGTGATGCAGAACACAACACATCAATATAAACACAGTACTAGAATTTTCTTGCAATGAAACTTGATGTGTGAAAAAATTTGTAAAAGTGATTTCTTGCTTGGACTTTAAAAATGGCACTATTGTCTGTGGAAATAAGACAAATTAAACACTGGCTGAATAAAAGAATATGAACACAAGAATGTTCAACACACAGGAAACAAAACAAAAATACACAAATGCTAGGAAGAAAAAAAATTAACAGACAACACTGAGTTGTGATGCAGAATATGAGGTGAAAAATTACTGAATTAATTCACTGGAATTCTGAATTTTAAACACAAGTTCTATATTGCTCATATGTTGCACACACAACTAAGGAAACACTAAGTACTTACTTCAAGTGTATAAAAAGATACACAACACAACAGATATAAAATAATGCATGAAAATTAACACTGAATTAAGGAGATTAAAAGAAATTTATGCAATCAGTACATGATAAACACTGAGTCTGATCAAGAGTCACTGAATGTCACTAAGAAAAAAATTCACTGGGAACACAAAAGAAATGTCTCAACACTCGCAAATGTCTCAAAAAAAAAAATATTATCGCTGTAACACTTGAAGAATGAGATTGATGGATTGTTTATATCGTCTTGCTGCTGTCCTCTGCACAGATGATCGTAGAATTGCGCTTAAATCGAAGATAGACTTCACACAGGAGGCTTTTAAAGATGGCGCGACACACTCTAGCTCTTGACCCCCTATGTGGTCCTTAAAATATGGTGCTACAACCCTTAGCAGTGCACCAAAACACTGATGAGGAAGGTGAGTTGTAATGGCCGACTGTAGTTGGGTTTGTGGGTTAATGGCTGAGCGAGGCGTCTGAGACCGGCAATGATGCAACACACGTGATCGTGAGTGGCTGGGCTTATGGGTTGAACGTCGTAAGCCTCACTGAGAACACCCACACTGCCGCGAAGATAATTCTAAGCCGGCTGGCTTAAAATAAACCCACGAAATACTGCAACACCACAAGGATGACAAGGAGCACTCAGAATGCTTGGAGCTTGAATCACAAGCGATGAAGACTACTCACGTGGCTTGCTTGAGTACTGGGGTAAGACACCTGGGTTAGTTGCTAGCTGGCTTATCTTAACCCTTCACACAGAATAGCTTGATAACTTCACACGATGAGCACAGCAGGGGTGGAAGCTGGCTTGGCAGGCAAAATAATTGGATGGAGTAGGCTAGGCTGGACTGGACTCGGTTGTTCTGACTCCCCCACCACAGACTGGAAACTGGCTTATTTTGCAAACTCGGGTCAACCCCTCGTGAGTGATGCAAAAAGCAGTTAACACTAATACAAAGAGACTGACCAGTGAATAATGTAGAAGCTGGTAGAGTAGCTGGCTTGAGGTAGCTGGCTGGGTGAATCTCGGTAGTCGATAGGCCTACTGGTGACACGAAATGGCCGTCTTGCTGGTCGAAATTTTATCTCCAGAAATCGCTGTAATCGTCAGAATTACATCCCACCGCTGCCACCATTTGTCGTAAGGGTTCTTAAATGGAGATATCACAGGTTGAAAGTAGACACACTTGTAGGATGGTAGCTATATTGTCAGACTGAGATGAGACATGGAGCCCAGTGCCTAGCCTGTCTACGCCTGGAAGGTCTGCCGCCGAGTGAGGGCGGGACAGAGAGATGAACCTCCTCGTGTGCATCCCGTGACGTCACACAAAGCCACAGGCCTACAAGGGATCTCGTGTCTAAAGCACATGGATGATACTAACGCTATGCTACACAATACAGGGAATACAGGGATCAGCAACTATGCTGACCCATCCTACAAGTGTGTCTACTTTCAACCTGTGATATCTCCATTTAAGAACCCTTACGACAATGGTAGTCTCAGGTACTACCCTAGTGCACACGTGAGAATGGTAGTCTCAGGTACTACCCTAGTGCATACGTGAGAATGGTAGTCTCAGGTACTACCCTAGTGCACACGTGAGAATGGTAGTCTCAAGTACTACCCTAGTGCATACGTGAGAATGGTAGTCTCAGGTACTACCCTAATGCGCACGTGAGAATGGTAGTCTCAGGTACTACCCTAGTGCACACGTGAGAATGGTAGTCTCAGGTACTACCCTAGTGCATACGTGAGAATGGTAGTCTCAGGTACTACCCTAATGCGCACGTGAGAATGGTAGTCTCAGGTACTACCCTAGTGCACACGTGAGAATGGTAGTCTCAGGTACTACCCTAGTGCATACGTGAGAATGGTAGTCTCAGGTACTACCCTAGTGCACACGTGAGAATGGTAGTCTCAGGTACTACCCAAGTGCACACGTGAGAATGATAGTCCCAGGTACTACCCTAGTGCATACGTGAGAATAGTAGTCTCAGGTACTACCCTAGTGCACACGTGAGAATGGTAATCTCAGGTACTACCCTAGTGCATACGTGAGAATGGTAGTCTCAGGTACTACCCTAGTGCACACGTGAGAATGGTAGTCTCAGGTACTACCCAAGTGCACACGTGAGAATGGTAGTCCCAGGTACTACCCTAGTGCATACGTGAGAATAGTAGTCTCAGGTACTACCCTAGTGCACACGTGAGAATGGTAGTCTCAGGTACTACCCTAGTGCACACGTGAGAATGGTAGTCTCAGGTACTACCCTAGTGCACACGTGAGAATGGTAGTCTCAGGTACTACCCTAGTGCACACTTGAGAATGGTAGTCTCAGGTACTACCCTAGTGCACACGTGAGAATGGTAGTCTCAGGTACTACCCTAGTGCACACGTGAGAATGGAAGTCTCAGGCTCGACACTGTTAGTCAGGCCAAGACACTACTCACTACCAACAATAATATTACAGTATTCAGTTATAATCTCGGGTCATTTTGTAACACTTTTATGTTTCATTCTGTACTGAACAATTATCTCAGCTTGATAAAGATTCAGAACAAACCGAAACGTCGAATAAAGTTCCAAAATTATTCACTCCATTTCCCATATTTCTATTCATGACGTGTCTTCCGTCTCCTAACTCCTGCTCGTGAAAATTCCGAGCATTTTATCCAACTTTCCTGCCTCTGCTAGAAAAAAACTCAGCCAACGGCTGTCCAACCAACGGCTGTCCAACCAATGGCTGTCCAGTCACTGGCTGTCCAGCCAACGGTTGCCCAGCCACCGGTTGTTCAGCCAACGGTTGAATAGCCACCGGCTGTCCAGCTAACGGTTGTCCAGCCACCGGCTTTCCAGCCAACGGTTGACCTGCCACCGGTTGTCCACTCAGTTTTTGTCCAGCCAACGGTTGTCCAGCCAACGGTTGAATAGCCACCGGCTGTCCAGCTAACAGTTGTCCAGCCACCGACTTTCCAGCCAACGGTTGACCTGCCACCGGTTGTCCACTCAATGGTTGTCCAGCCAACGGCTGTCTAGACAACGGTTCTCCAGTCACAGGTTGTCCAGCCACAGGTTGTCCAGCTACAGGTGGTGCAGCTACAGGTTGTCCAGCCACATGTTGTCCAGCTACCTGCTGTCGAGCCAGCGGTTGTCCAGCCAACGGCTGGATAAGTTTGTGAATGAGGTTTCGAATTGGCAGAGAAAGATACTACTAAATGTCATACATAATCTATAGACCATCCAAATAGATCTGAACTATTAACCCACCGACGTAGAATGAGGGGAGACATGATCGAAGTGTAAGTGGAAGATGGGTATTTATAAAGGGGATATTAATAAGGTCTTGAGGATGTCTCTCCAAGAGAGAACCCGCAGTAATGGATTTAAATTAGACAAGTTTAGATTTAGAAAGAACATAGGAAAGTATTGGTTTGGAAATAGGGTAGTTGATGAGTGGAACAGTCTACCTTGTTGGGTTATTGAGGCTAGGACTTTATGTAGCTTCAAATTTAGGTTGGATAAATATATGAGTGGGAGGGGTTGGATTTGAGTGGGACTTGCAAATGAGTGGATTGAGTTATGAGACCTTATTTCTTGGGGAGCATTGAAAATTGGGCTGGGCAAATGTTTTGTTAGTGGGATGGATTGTAAAGGACCTGCCTAGTATGGGCCAACAGGCCTGCTGCAGTGTTCCTCCTTTTTTATGTTCTTATGAGTTCGAAAGTGACAGGAAAGGTTACAGCTTGAAAGGCACGGCGAGGTATTGCTTTAAGTCTCATGAAAAATCAAAATTTTATTTTTGTCTGGGTTTTTCACCTAGCAGTATTTGATAGTAGCACTTGAGAAGATAAATCTTATCCACATAGCTAGTATTACCTGCAATGTTTACAATTTCTTACAAAGACGAGAAAATTAATGAACTTGGTTCATCGTATGATAATCTGTCCACATTCGAGCCTCTATATCCAACCGGGAACAATGATGCAGATTAAAACCCACGGGCTCTTATAGTACTCTATGAGAACGTAGCTTACGGTAAAATTGATCTTAACTCGTGAGTCATGTTGACAGCTTTGAAGGGACTTGAACTAGAGTTCGTCACGGCTTCATTAACGGGAGATTCCTCTTTAAAAACTTGCATTTGTAGTCACAGTGGTGCCTATGCTAACCTTCCTATGGTCTATAAATATATCTAGTTGAATGAATTTTGTTGTAGCTAGCTGGCCAAGTGGTTAACGCGTCGGTCTGGCGTTTTATGACTCTCTGATTGTGGGTTCTAACCCCACCCGTGGTATGGGTTAAACTAACCTTAATCCTGCATGATTTTCAATTACCCTGAGAGTATAGTACCTGGAGACATAGGATTAACACCTGCGGTTGCTGAACTAAATTTTGGAACAAGAATCAGTAACGTGGAATACCTAGGAATTAAGATGGGAATATTCAAGGCGAAGTTCTTCAGTGACAGTTACACGTATGCACGTGTGACGGGCCCACGTCTGCACGTGTGAAGGGCCCACGTGTGCACGTGTTACGAGCCCCAGTGAGCACTTGTGATGGTCCAAGGGAGCGTCTGTGACAGGACTTTCGTTTGCATTTGTGTTAGGTTCTAGTGGGCACACGTGACAGACCCCACTGAGCATCTGTGACAGTCCCCACCGAGCATCTGTGATAATCCACACTGAGCATCTGTGACAGTCCCCACTGAGCATCTGTGACAGTCCCCACTGAGCATCTGTGACAGTCCCCACCGAGCATCTGTGATAATCCACACTGAGCATCTGTGACAGTCCCCACTGAGCATCTGTGACAATCCCCACCGAGCATCTGTGATAATCCACACTGAGCATCTGTGACAGTCCCCACTGAGCATCTGTGACAGTCCCCACTGAGCATCTGTGACAGTCCCCACTGAGCTTCTGTGACAGTCCCCACTGAGCTTCTGTGACAGTCCCCACCATCTGTGACAGTCCCCACCGAGCACTGTGAGTCTGTGACCCACTGAGCTTCTGTGACAGTCCCCACTGAGTCCCCACTGAGCATCTGTGACAGTCCCCACTGAGCATCTGTGACAGTCCCCACTGAGCTTCTGTGACAGTCCCCACTGAGCTTCTGTGACAGTCCCCACTGAGCATCTGTGACAGTCCTCACTGAGCATCTGTGACAGTCCCCACTGAGCATCTGTGACAGTCCTCACTGAGCATCTGTGATAATCCACACTGAGCATCTGTGACAGTCCCCACTGAGCATCTGTGACAGTCCCCACTGAGCATCTGTGACAGTCCCCACTGAGCATCTGTGACAGTCCCCACTGAGCATCTGTGACAGTCCCCACTGAGCATCTTTGACAGTCCACACTGACCATCTGTGACAGTCCACACTGACCATCTTTGACAGTCCACACTGACCATCTGTGACAGTCCACACTGACCATCTGTGACAGTCCACACTGAGCATCTGTGACAGTCCATAATGAGCATCTGTGACAGTCTTCACTGAGCATGTGACAGTCCACACTGAGCATGTGACAGCCCACATTAAGCATGTGACAGTCCACACTGAGCATGTGACAGCCCACACTGAGCATGTGACAGCCCACACTGAGCATGTGACAGTCCACACTGAGCATGTGACAGCCCACACTGAGCAAGTGACAGTCCACACTGAGCATGTGACAGCCCACACTGAGCATGTGACAGTCCACACTGAGCATGTGACAGCCCACACTGAGCATGTGACAGCCCACACTGAGCATGTGACAGCCCACACTGAGCATGTGACAGTCCACACTGAGCATGTGACAGCCCACACTGAGCATGTGACAGCCCACACTGAGCATCTGACAGCCCCCACTGAGCATGTGACAGCCCACACTGAGCATCTGAGACAGGCCTCACTGAACATTTATGGGCTATGATGGCGCAAATATTGTTCAAGAGAATAAACTGTTGAAGACAGACAAACAAATCAAAGCTGGCACAAAGTAACTTTTCTGAGAAAGAAAACTCATCCAATAATTTTTTTTTCTCTTCTTAATTTAAAACTTTGCATAACCATATATCTTTATATACATTCCTAGAAATGATTAGAATACACTGAAAGAAAATGAGATTAAGGTTCCAGGATGCAATTAGAGTTTTTTCCCTGCCAGGATTAGGGAGAGTAACAAAAAGTGAACCGGAGACGAGAGCGAATGGATTGAGATTAGAATTGGGGTGAGAAGAGATGGTGTGTCTAAGAAGCCATTATGGCTCTTCAGCACCTCTGATAATGGAGTGGTGACAATGGTACTTCCAAAGACAAGAAAAAAAGGCACGATACCGTGACTAGAACAATATATAAATAACCTGACCGACGTTTCGGTCCAGGAAAAGTCGTTATTTGCGTACTTCCAAAGAAATAATTTTAAATTAACCTGAAGTTAAGTTCTGCTGACACGAGTGATGTTTTCTGCTGATGCGTGACAGTTCTGCTGACACGAGTGATGCTGTGTGCTGTTATTTGCGTACTTCCAAAGAAATGCTGTGTTGTGTAATTTTGACACGAGGAATATTAACGAGGAGGAATTTCTTACTAATGAAGTTGTTATGGAGTTCTGCTGACACGAGTGATGCTGCTGTGTGCTGCTGATGCTGTGTGCTGCTGAGGCCTGACAGTTCTGCTGACACGAGTGACGCTGTGTGCTGCTGAGGCCTGACAGTTCTGCTGACACGAGTGATGCTGTATGCTGCTGAGGCCTGACAGTTCTGCTGACACGAGTGATGCTGTGTGCTGCTGATGTGTGCTGCTGATGCTGTGTGCTGCTGAGGCCTGACAGTTCTGCTGACACGAGTGATGCTGTGTGCTGCTGAGGCCTGACAGTTCTGCTGACACGAGTGATGTGTTCTGCTGCCTGACAGTTCTGCTGACACGAGTGATGTTGTGTACTGCTGAGGCCTGACAGTTCTGCTGACACGAGTGATGCTGTGTGCTGCTGAGGCGTGACAGTTCTGCTGACACGACTGATGTGTGCTGCTGACGCCTGACAGTTCTGCTGACACGAGTGATGTGTGCTGCTGAGGCCTGACAGTTCTGCTGACACGAGTGATATGTGCTGCTGCTGACACGAGTGATGCTGTGTGCTGTGTGCTGCTGAGGCCTGACAGTTCTGCTGACACGAGTGATGTGTGCTGCTGAGGCCTGACAGTTCTGCTGACACGAGTGATGTTCTGTGCTGCTGAGGCCTGACAGTTCTGCTGACACGAGTGATGTGTGCTGCTGACACGAGTGATGTGTGCTGACAGTTCTGCTGACACGAGTGATGTGTGCTGCTGAGGCCTGACAGTTCTGCTGACACGAGTGATGTTGCTGCTGACAGTTCTGCTGACACGAGTGATGTGTGCTGCTGAGGCCTGACAGTTCTGCTGCGAGTGATGTGTGCTGCTGACTGAGTTCTGCTGATGTGTGCTGCTGAGGCCTGACAGTTCTGCTGACACGAGTGATGTGTGCTGCTGAGGCCTGACAGTTCTGCTGACACGAGTGACTGAAAGTTCTGCTGACACGAGTGATGTGTGCTGCTGAGGCCTGACAGTTCTGCTGACACGAGTGATGTGTGCTGCTGAGGCCTGACAGTTCTGCTGACACGAGTGATGTGTGCTGCTGAGGCCTGACAGTTCTGCTGACACGAGTGATGTGTGCTGCTGAGGCCTGACAGTTCCGCTGACACGAGTGATGTGTGCTGCTGAGGGCTGACAGTTCTGCTGACACGAGTGATGTGTGCTGCTGAGGCCTGACAGTTCTGCTGACACGAGTGATGTGTGCTGCTGAGGCCTGACAGTTCTGCTGACACGAGTGATGTGTGCTGCTGAGGCCTGACAGTTCTGCTGACACGAGTGATGTGTGCTGCTGAGGCCTGACAGTTCTGCTGACACGAGTGATGTGTGCTGCTGAGGCCTGACAGTTCTGCTGACACGAGTGATGTGTGCTGCTGAGGCCTGACAGTTCTGCTGACACGAGTGATGTGTGCTGCTGAGGCCTGACAGTTCTGCTGACACGAGTGATGTGTGCTGCTGATGCTGTGTGCTGCTGAGGCCTGACAGTTCTGCTGACACGAGTGATGTGTGCTGCTGAGGCCTGACAGTTCTGCTGACACGAGTGATGCTGTGTGCTGCTGTGTGCTGCTGAGGCCTGACAGTTAAACTATAATTATTTATAAAATATGATTGGATAGTATACATCAATTACACAGAGGAATAATTGAGGCGTGACACATTATGATAGTATACATCAATTACACAGAGGAATTATATATATATATATATATATATATATATATATATATATATATATATATATATATATATATATATATATATATATATATATATATATATATATATATGATGTACTTTTGTTTACCTATGTATTTGTGGGTGTGAATAAGACCTGTGAAAGAAAATATGTTGGTCGGTAATTAAAATATTTAAAGAAAAATGAGTGCACGATCAATTGAAAAAAAATGTTAATTGGAAAGATGGTCTAAAAGAAGAGATGTATTTTGATTCACATCAAACTCGGCAGGCAGGATAACCCCTGCCATTATCCCCTGCCATCATCCCATGCCCACATCTCCTGCTATCATCCCATGCCCTCATCTATCTTCCAATGCCCTCCTATCTTCCCATGCCCTCATCTCCTGCTATCTTCCCGTGCCCTCATCTGCTGCCCTCATCCCTTGCCTTCATCCCCTTCTCCTCAGCACTGTCAGAGTCCTTCATAATTTTTTTTTCACTAAGGGGTGATATGTCAAAGATAAAATCTAAAGTCCAATATATATTTTTATCCAGTATGAAGAGTAAAGCGGACTGGGAGCACAGAAGAGGGAAGAATAAACTGGGTAAGGGTTTAAGTGAAACAGAAAGTGCAATGAACAGGTAAAGAAAAATAGTTGGACTGTTTAGTAAGAGGAATAAAGGTATTAGCAAAATGAACAGGGGGACTGACTGCCAGATTTTTGTCTTTTTGACCCCATTCCTCAATGCTCTTCGTTTTCATTAAACTCGAACACAAAGCCTCATCCGACTGGCTTCAAATTGTCAACGCAGGTGTACGGTAACCAGGAAAACATTCAAGGAACAAGTGGCATATGTATGTCCACTATGACTAAAATTGTTGATCACATTAGCAGCATACTGGAATGGCTCCACTCACAGAAACCTTTGGAGCCATAGTTTCAGTTTTTTAAAATTCTCCTAATTCAAGAGTATAGGTATTCATTTGCTAATTGTGTATAAAATAGTTTGAAATTTGTATCCTCTGTATATCACGTAAATTGTATTTCAATCTTTCTCAGCGGCCTCATTGTTTAATGGCTGATGCATTTTTCTGCCAGAATAATATTTATTATGTTTAGTTTGTGTGTGGGCAAATTTATCAATGAACAATTTTTTTTATTAAACTTGGCTTTCTCGGAATCCATGTGAGAACTAAAGAATGCATCTTCTGACCGGCTTTAAATTTTCAGCCACGTTATATTTTCCAAAGAGATAGGATTTCTTTGCTATTGGGTTGCATATGACCCAATTTGCCATTTTTTTTTAATAATTTGTTGTAGGTTTTCTTTGTAGCTAATAATGCTTTCTACTCAAAATCTCTTATAATATTTAGTCGTCCAAGAAACTTGTAGCTATATTATTATTATAATCAGGGGGAAGCGCTAAACCCGGAGGATTATATAGCGCCTGGGGGGGGATGTGGAAGGCATTCATGCTTAATTCGGGGAACTGGAGCACAGATACAATTCCCTAAATCAAGAGCCCCTCACCAATATCAACAACTACAGATATGTCTCTCTGGAGCATAAAAGGAAACAAGTTTTCTTCACGTTCACTTCGAAAATGGAGTAAGAATGGATTTATAAAAACAAAGTTTTGGCCTTTCTTTATATTGGAAATTTAAAACTCTGTTGATCAAGTCGCCTAACAAGAGTTGTT
This sequence comes from Cherax quadricarinatus, assembly GCF_038502225.1. Taxonomy (NCBI): domain Eukaryota; kingdom Metazoa; phylum Arthropoda; class Malacostraca; order Decapoda; family Parastacidae; genus Cherax; species Cherax quadricarinatus. The sequence goes on from NW_027195233.1 coordinate 163,979, forward strand.
TGTCACAGTTCAACTGTAAACTTGATGGTGGAAGCTGAATCATTTTGTCTTGGTTAAAAATTCACCAGAATTCTGATTCATTTGCCAGAGGCAGAGATCATCATCTACATATCTAAACTACTTGCCTGTAATTGTTAAAACATCTTTTAGGAGCTTAGTATCAGAAAAAAATCAATATAAATCTTACTTTTCACCATCCTCTGCTTCGGGCATGTTGTTTCCATCTAAATCATATTTACATTCTGCTATACACAGCTTAATCACTTCATTAATAATATTTTTGGTAATGGGGTGAGATAATTATCAAGTAGTGTTGAAGGTGCACTAACATGTTGGGAGCGGAAACTCAGGTAAATTTCGTTGAAATTCCGAACATCACCAGTCTGAAATTGCTCGACATATTAATGTTAAGAGGTTTTTCAAAATGATGCGCACTATGCTCACTAATTTTGATAAATTATGAGGTGTAATCTTTACAAAACAGATAATTGGCCTGGCCAGGTTACCAGGGTAATGAGTCTTAATCTATACAAATAAGAGAGAGTGACTAACCTGCCTGACGGATGCTTGTTAAGCTGATCATTTCCCTTTCACAGGCATCTTATCTTCTTAGATAATTATTAACCTCATAAAGATGATTATCATTATGATAGCTAAGTCTTCCTGTCGTTCAGAAACGGGTTTATTTCATTCGGATAATCGTCTTCGTAAGATGACACCTACGATCTTTGTAAAGCTCCTGACATGGTATTAATATTGACAACTGATACCTTGATCAAGGTCGCAAAACCGAAAGGTTTTCTAATTTATTTGCCATCGTTTGCTCAAGTGCCTTTTTAAAACAGCACCGAATTTTTACAATCATATATATATATATATATATATATATATATATATATATATATATATATATATATATATATATATATATATATATATATATATATATATATATATATATATATATATATGCACTTCTATCACAGGACTGAACATAATCTCTTGGGATAGTGGGAGCCTCAGGAATTCTGTGTCCTTGGTTATGATTTGCTGGTAGTATCAGCAAAGCCTAGTCGTGATTGGCTGGCAGACGACTCCCGACAATCCCTGTGCTGCCTGCCACTGAGGTCAAAAGCAATATATAATACTCTGTCTTTGAACATATGCATGTTGTATTTACCTTTGACGCGACGGAATATTGCATTGTGTATTTTGGCGACTCCACTGATGAGGAGCGTCTCCAAGTAGAGAGAGAGAGGCAGCGAGCATCTAGTGTGGATACCGAGGCCGTCAATGTTCATACTGTTGACATTACTAGTTTACATTCATTCTCACTTACTTGGCATGCTAGTGCCTAGCTTCATCTCCTGACTTCCAGTGGCTCGGTTGCCAGAGCACTCGCCTCAAACACTGAGTGTCCGTGACTCAATTCCTGGGCACGGGTGAAAACGTTGGGCATGTTTCCTTACACCTGCTGTCCCTGTTAACCTAGCAATAAGTAGGTACTTGGGTATGAGTCGGCTGGTGTGGGTCGCATCCTGAAGGCCAAGATTGAAGGATCCCAAAGGAAATATGACTGACAGTCCTAGATGACGCACTGACTTTCCTGGGGAATTCTGGGTGGCTAATACACCAGGTTAAAATTATGAACAAATTTTATCTTATTTAGTTCATTAACCTTCATTGAGAACTGTTGTCTCGGCTTTTGAATATCTGTCTTGATTTCTCATATTTCCTAACATATTCCACTATTTCAGATATAAGATTTTATTATTTTTATTTATTATCACACTGGCCGATTCCCACCAAGGCAGGGTGGCCCGAAAAAGAAAAACTTTCACCATCATTCACTCCATCACTGTCTTGCCAGAAGGGTGCTTTACACTACAGTTTTTAAACTGCAACATTAACACCCCTCCTTCAGAGTGCAGGCACTGTACTTCCCATCTCCAGGACTCAAGTCCGGCCTGCCGGTTTCCCTGAACCCCTTCATAAATGTTACTTTGCTCACACTCCAACAGCACGTCAAGTATTGAAAACCATTTGTCTCCATTCACTCCTATCAAACACGCTCACGCATGCCTGCTGGAAGTCCAAGCCCCTCGCACACAAAACCTCCTTTACCCCCTCCCTCCAACCTTTCCTAGGCCGACCCTTACCCCGCCTTCCTTCCACTACAGACTGATACACTCTTGAAGTCACTCTGTTTCGCTCCATTCTCTCTACATGTCCGAACCACCTCAACAACCCTTCCTCAGCCCTCTGGACAACAGTTTTGGTAATCCAGCACCTCCTCCTAACTACCAAACTACGAATTCTCTGCATTATATTCACACCACACATTGCCCTCAGACATGACATCTCCACTGCCTCCAGCCTTCTCCTCGCTGCAACATTCATCACCCATGCTTCACACCCATATAAGAGCGTTGGTAAAACTATACTCTCATACATTCCCCTCTTTGCCTCCAAGGACAAAGTTCTTTGTCTTCACAGACTCCTAAGTGCACCGCTCACCCTTTTCCCCTCATCAATTCTATGATTCACCTCATCTTTCATAGACCCATCCGCTGACACGTCCACTCCCAAATATCTGAATACATTCACCTCCTCCATACTCTCTCCCTCCAATCTGATATCCAATCTTTCATCACCTAATCTTTTTGTTATCCTCATAACCTTACTCTTTCCTGTATTTACTTTTAATTTTCTTCTTTTGCACACCCTACCAAATTCATCCACCAATCTCTGCAACTTCTCTTCAGAATCTCCCAAGAGCACAGTGTCATCAGCAAAGAGCAACTGTGACAACTCCCACTTTATGTGTGATTCTTTATCTTTTAACTCCACGCCTCTTGCCAAGACCCTCGCATTTACTTCTCTTGCAACCCCATCTATAAATATATTAAACAACCACGGTGACATCACACATCCTTGTCTAAGGCCTACTTCTACTGGGAAATAATTTCACTCTTTCCTACATACTCTAACTTGAGCCTCACTATCCTCGTAAAAACTCTTCACTGCTTTCAGTAACCTACCTCCTACACCATACACCTGCAACATCTGCCACATTGCCCCCCTATCCACCCTGTCATACGCCTTTTCCAAATCCATAAATGCCACAAAGACCTCTTTAGCCTTATCTAAATACTGTTCACTTATTTGTTTCACTGTAAACACCTGGTCCACACACCCCCTACCTTTCCTAAAGCCTCCTTGTTCATCTGTTATCCTGTTCTCCGTTTTACTCTTAATTCTTTCAATAACAACTCTACCATACACTTTACCAGATATACTCAACAGACTTATCCCCCTATAATTTTTGCACTCTCTTTTGTCCCCTTTGCCTTTATACAAAGGAACTATGCATGCTCTCTGCCAATCCCTAGGTACCTTACCCTCTTCCATGCATTTATTAAATAATTGCACCAACCACTCCAAAACTATATCCCCACCTGCTTTTAACATTTCTATCTTTATCCCATCAATCCGGCTGCCTTACCCCCTTTCATTTTACCTACTGCCTCACGAACTTCCCCCACACTCACAACTGGCTCTTCCTCACTCCTACAAGATGTTATTCCTCCTTGCCCTATACACGAAATCACAGCTTCCCTAACTTCATCAACATTTAACAATTCCGGTCAATTTCGGTTAAATATTTTTGACCAAAACAATTGGAAGTATCCAAGAAGAAGAACAAGAAGAACAAGAAGAACAAGAAGAACAACAAGAAGAACAACAAGAACAACAACAAGAACAACAAGAACAACAAGAACAACAAGAACAACAAGAACAACAAGAACAAGAACAACAAGAACAACAAGAACAATAACAACAAGAACAACAAGAACAACAAGAACAACAAGAACAACAACAAGAACAACAACAAAAACAACAACAACAACAACAACAACAACAACAACAACAACAACGATGAATGATTGATGATTCATGATGATTGGTGATGATGAATTATTATAATAATAAGAAGCTTCACACGACGCTGCTGGTGCACAATAGATTACCAACCATGTGTTTCTCATTATCAAGTGAATTTTCCCCCTCATTATTCGTTCTTAATGTCTTTCCCAGAACTTTAGTTTTGCTTTAGATCCTAAAGTTGCTTCCCTCTCAGATGATACAAACACCTGTCTTGTTCTTTTCCAGTTATCTTCAAGGTATCGTACTTGTTTGTGGATAATTTTTGCAATACTCGTGCGGAAGTGTTGAAGGTCACCTTGTAGTCTTCCAGCTGTGCTCTTTGCATAGACTTCACATCAGTTTTCATCATCGTAAAGCAATACTGTGAAAGATTGCTTTCTCTGGTAGAAAAGCAGGGGTGTCACTAGCACGTTAAGAGACCATACAATAAGTGTCAGGGGCCCGAGACTGTTCAACTGCCTCCCAGCATACATAAGGGGGATTACCAATAGACCCCTGGCAGTCTTCAAGCTGGCACTGGACAAGCACCTAAAGTCGGTACCTGACCAGCAGTAACAGCCTGGTTGATCAGGCTCTGATCCACCAGGAGGCCTGGTCACAGACCGGGCCGCGGGGGCGTTGACCCCCGGAACTCTCGCCAGGTAAACTCCAGGTAGGGCTGTTATTTTTTATAATCATTACCTTCAGTTACTCTTCTGTTTTTAGAGTGTTTTTTAATGGTTTCCCAATTTTCGTGTGTGTGGGTGTGTACTCACCTAGTGGTTGTGATTGCAGGGATCGAGTCATACCTCCTGGCCCCGCCTTTACAATGATCGCTAATGGGACCTCTCCCTGCTCTATGAGCTTTATCAAACCTCGTATGGTTCCCGCCTCCACTATGTCAATGTCACTTTCTAGGCTATTCCCCTTTGACAACTCTATGATTGAAGAAATACTTCCTAACATCTCTTTGACTCATCTGAGTCTTCAACTTCCAATTGTGGCCCCTTGTTTCTGTGTCCCATCTCTGGAACATCCTGTCTTTGTCCACCTTATGAATTCCTCGCCGTATTTTATATGTTGCTATCATGTCTCCCCCTAACCCTTCTGTCCCTTAGTGTCATTAGGCCGATTTCCCTTAACCTTTCTTCGTAGGACAATCCCCTTAACTTTGAGACTAGTCTTGTAGCACTTTCTCTAATTTCTTGACGTGCTTGACCAGGTGTGGATTCCAAACTGATGCTGCATACTCCAATATGCGCCTGACGTACATGGTGTACAGAGTTTTGAACGATTCCTTACTGAGGCATCGGAACGCTATTCTTAGATTTACCAGGCGCCCATATGCTCCAGCAGTTATCTGGTTGATGTGCGTCTCAGATGTGCTCGGTATTATACTCACACCAAGCTCCTTGAGTGAGGTTTGCAGTCTTTGGGCACCTAGACTATACTCTGGGGTCTTCTTTGCCCTTCACCGATCTTCATGACTTTGCATTTGGCTGGGTTAAATTCACTGAGCCAATTGCTGGAAAAGGCTTGTTGCCTGTCCAGGTCTCTTTGTAGTCTTGCCTGATCCTCATCCGATTTAATTCACTTCATTAACTTCACATCATCTGCACATCTACCAAAAACTGCACATGTTCTAGGACTGACCCCTGTGGGACCCCGCTCGTCACAGACACCCACTCGTTACGTACCATAACTCGCTCTTTACCCCCTGTCAGTTATTCTCTGATCCATTGCAGTGCTTTTCCTGCCTGATCCTCCAGCTTTTGCACTAATCTCTTGTGTGGAACTGTGTCAAAAGCCTTCTTACATTTCAAGAAAATGTAATGTACCCCATTTCCTTCTCTCATTCCTTTCTAGATGCTCCGCCACTCTTCCCTTGATAATCTTCTCCATGACTTTGCAAACTATGCATGTCAGTGACACTGGTCTGTAGTTTAATGCTGCGTGTCGTTCTCCTTTCTTAGAAACTGGGACTACGTTTGCTGTCTTCCACACCTCAAATAGTCGCCCTGTTTCGATGTGTTGAAGATTGCTGTTAGTGACACATAGAACGCTTCTGCTCCCTCTCTTAAGACCCACGGAGATATCTTGTCCGGCCCCATCGCCTTTCAGTTAACTAGTTCCCTTAGCAGCCTTTCACCTCCTCCTCGGTTGTATATATGTCCAGCACCTGATGGTGTACCCTACCTCTCCGGCTTTCTTGTGTTCTTTCTGATCCCACTGTAAACACTTCTCTAAATATCATGTTGAGCTCTTCACATACTTCTCGATCGTTTCTTGTGGTCTCCCCTCCTTCTCTCCTCACTGATTACCTGGTCCATGACTGTTGTTCTCCTTCTGATGTGACTGTATAACAGTTTCGAGTCAGACTTTGTCTTTCCTCATCTTTGCATATTCATTTCTGGCTCTCGGACTAATCTCCTTATTTTCCTGGGTTCTTTGACTTCTGTACTTCTTCCATTCTTTAATGCACTTCGTTTTGGCCTCTCTAAACCTTTGGATGAATCAAGGGCTCGTCCAGGCCATCATATTATTCCTGTTGCGTTTCGGTACGAACCTCTCTTCTGTTTCCTTCCAGGTTATCATCACATATTCCATCATTTCGTTTACTGACTTTCTCACCAGGTATTCGAAGCTCAGGACCACGTGATCACTAGCGCTGAGGGGCTTTTCATATGTGATGTGTTCTCATTGTCTGAACTATTCAAGGTGAAAACTAGGTCCAATCTTGCTGGTTCGTCCTCTCTTCTCTCTCTGGTAGTGTCCCTAACGTTTTGATGCATGAGGTTTTCCATGACCACCTCCATTATCGTAGCCCTCCACGTTTCTGGTCCCTTGCGTGGCTTCAGATTTTCCCATGTAATTTCCTTATTACTAGTAGCTTTGCCCTGCCCACATGGGCCCTCCTAGCCACTTCAGAAAGTGTGTCAACCATCCCGTTGGGGATTTCAATCACATGATTAACTGGGAAAACCTTGAGCCACATGGGGGCTCCAGAAAAGTGGAAGGCTAAGATGATGGATGTGGTACTGGAAAACTTCATGCATCAATATGTTACGGACACTACCAGAGAGAGAGGAGAGGATGAACCAACAACACTGGACCTAGTATTCATCTTGAGTAGTTCAGACATTGAGATCATATGTAAAAGGCCCTTCTGACTTAGTGATCACGTAGTCCTGTACTTCGAAATACATAGTAGTAGAGTTACAAGTGGAGAGCGAAGCAGGAGAAGTATGATGGCAGAAGCCAAACCACGAAAGAGGCGACTACACAGGCATCAGAAATTTCCTGCACGACGTTCAGTGGGATAGAGAACTGGCTGGAAAATCATTAAATGAAATGATAAAAAACGTGACAACAGGGTAGAGGTTCATACCCAAGAGCAACATAAATAATGGGAAGACCAGAACGAGCCCTTGGTTTACCCAAAGGTGTAGGGAGGCAAAAACTAAGTGCACTAGAGAATGGAAAAAAGTATAGAAGAAAAAGGACCTAGGAAAATAAGGAGATTAGTCGAAGAGCCAGAAATTAATATGCACAGATAAGGTGGGAGGTCCAGCGGCATTACGAAAATGACATAGTATAGAAAGCCAAGTCTGACCCAGAGCTGTTGTACAGCAATATCTTGAGGAAAACAACAGTGAAGGACAAAGTAATCAGGCTGAGGAAAGAAGGGGGGGGGGAGATCACAAAAAGCGACCGAGATGTAGCGAGCTCAACATGAGATTTAAAGCTGTATTTGCAGTGGAGACAAAGGATTCCAGAAAGCCAGAATGGTGGGGCACACCAACGAATACTGGACACAATACACACAAACGAGGAGGAGGTGAGGAGGCTGCTAAGCGAACTAGATACCTCAAAGACGATGAGCCTGGACATTTCTCCTTGGATCATGAGAGAGGGAGCAGAGACACTGTGTGTGCTACTAACAACAATCTTCAACACATATATCGAAACAGGGCGACTACGTGAGGCGTGGAAGACAGTAAATCCAGTCCCAGTTTTAAAGAAAGAAGACAGATATGTAGCATTAAACTGCAGACCGGCATCATTTCATGTATAGTATGCAAAGTCCTGGAAAAAATTATCAGGAGAAGAGTGGTGGAGCACCTAGAATGGAATGCTCTTATACACGACAACCAGCACGGTTTCAGGGAACGGAAATACTGTTACAAACCTCCTGGAGTTTTACGACAAGGTAACGGCAGTAAGACGAGAGAGAGAGAGAGAGAGAGAGAGAGAGAGAGAGAGAGAGAGAGAGAGAGAGAGAGGTGGGTATATTGCATTTTCTGGGACAGTAAGAAGGCTTTCCACACAGTTCACAAGAGAGTAGTGCAAAAGCTAGAAGATCAGGCAGGAATAACTGCAAAGGCACTGCAGGAAGGCAACAACGAGTCATGGTAGGTGATGAGGTGTCAGACTGGGCTCCTGTGACGAGCTGGATTCCACAGGGGTCAGTCCTAGTACCGGTGCTGTTTGTAGTATATGTGAGTGACATGACAGATGGGATAGAGTCAGAGGTTTCTCTGACTGCAGACAATGTGAAGCTAATGAGGAGAAGTCAAATGGGATGAGGATCAGTCGGAACTACAATGGGATGTGGATAGGCTTCAAGACTATCCAGATCCCTGGAGTTTAACCCCCACCTGGAACTTAACCCCACCAAGTGCAAAGTCATGACGACTGGTGAAGGGCAAACAATACTGTAGAGTACACGCTAGGGACGCCAAAGACTACAAACCTTACTCAACGATAAGGATCGCGGGGTCAATATAATAACGAGCACATTTTAGGCTCACAGCAACCAAATAACTGCTACAGCATATGGGCGCCTGGCAAACCTAAGAAGAGTGTTTCGACACCTTACTGTACACCGTGTACGTCAGTCCCGTATTAGAGTACGCAGCACCAGTATGGAACCCACACCTGGTCAAGCACGTCAAGAAGTGCAAAGGTTTGCAACAAGACTAGTCCCGGAGCTAAGGGGTATGTCCTACGATGAAATATTTAGGGAAATCAACCTGACGACAGTGAAGAACAGGAGGGACAGATGGGACATGACAACATATAAAATACTGAGAGGAATTGACAGCAGGGTCCATACATAGCTCTAAGAAGAGGCATAATAAAGCTCTTGGAACAGGGAGAGATTGGGCCTAGTAGCGACCAGTGAAGTAGAGGGGTCAGGAGCTATGAATCGACCCCTGCAACTACAATTAGGTGAGTACACACACACATCTTCCTCTATTCACCTTCCAGTTCAAGCATTTTGAGAAGCATCAGAAGTTCCATAGATTTGCACCAAATCTGGTCACGTATCTGATAGAGATGACCTGGTAGAAGAGACGAAAGAAACTAAACTTTATGAAAGAGCATCTGTCTGAATATATAATATTCAGACAGACTGAAATGTAGCATTTGGGAATCGCACAGTGCAACGTTTATTTAAAAGAAATAAGTAACAGTTTAGAAAAGACAACCAACCACAAAACTGCAAAGGAATAAGAACACACATTCGCCCCATGTAGACAGCTGTTAGGAAATTAATGATAAATTTTAAGAGCACTCTTGTTAGATGAGTCCCATGATAGCAATAACCTTGACATGATTTAATGTTGCCTATAAATACTTACACTCAACCGTAACCTCTTCCTACCTGAACTTGGGAATCTACATTGATAAAAAGCTGACCTTTCAGAAACAGGTCGAGTATGTCAGGTCCCGTGCTCTACTCAGACTCAACGCCATGAGAGCCATGACGAGGCACCGTGCAGGGGCAAGCAAAGGTGTACTTTGCTTGTACTATATACAGGCTATACACTCGCTCATTGACATAGGTGTGGCAGTTGTGTTACATGTGTAGCAGTTGTATGACAGGTGTGGCAAGGGTGTAATACGTGTGGCAGTGGAGATACAGGTGTGGCAGCGGAGTTACAGGTGTAGTAATGTTATAGGTGTAGCAGTGGTGTGACTTGTGTGGCAGTAGTGTGACAGGTGTAACAGTAGTGCTACAGGTATAGCAGTGGTGTGGCAGTTGTGTAACGGGTGTAGAAGTAGTGTGAAAGGTGTGGCAGTGGTGTTACAGGTGTGGCAGTGGTGTGACAAGTATAGCAGTGGTGTGACAATTGTGTTACAGGTGTAGCAGTGGTGTTACAAATGTGGCAGTGGTGTTACAGGTGTGGCAGTGGTGTTACAGGTGTGGCAGTGGTGTTACAGGTGTGGCAGTGGTGCTACAGATGTAGCAATTGTAATACATGTGCAGCAAAGGTGTGGCAGTGATGTTACAGGTGTGACAGGTTTTACAGGTGCAGCAGTGGTGTAACATGTGTAGTGGTGTTAGAGGTGCAGAAGTAGTGTGACAGGTGTGTGACAGGTGTAGCAGTAGTGTTTCAGGTGTGGCAGTGTTGTTACAGATGTAGCAGTGGTATTACTTGTGTAGCAGTGGTGTGACAGGTGAAGCAGTGATGTTACAGGTGTGGCATTGGTGTGAAATGTGATGTTACATGTGTGACAGAGGTATTACAGGTGTAGAAGTAGTGTGACAGGTGTGGCGGTGATGTGACAGGAATGGAAATGATGTAGCAGGTGTAGCAGTAGTGTGACAGGTGTGGCAGTGATGTTACATGTGTGGCAGTGGTGTACCAGGTGTGGCAGTGGTGCTACAGGTGTGGCATCGATGCTACAGATGCGAGAGAGGTCTTACAGGTGTTGCAGTGGTGTGAAATGTGTAGTAGTGCTACAGGTGTGACAGAGGTGTTACAAGTATAAATATAGTGTGACAGGTGTGGCAGTGATGTGACAGGTGTAGCAGTGGTGTTACAGATGTAGCAGTTGTATTATATGTGTAACAATGGTGTGACAGGTGTGGCAGTGATGTCATAGGTGTGACAGGTATGGTAGTGGTGTGACAGGTGTGGTAACAGTGTGACTGGTGTGGCAGATGGGTAAGAGAGGTGTGACGATGTCAAGGGAAGCTACAATACCTAAAACACTTTTCAAAGAATATGAAGATAAATAATGTGACTCACGAAATCGTAATAACACGATTAGAAACAATCACGAAACAGGTGGGACTCGAAGCCATGGCAAATAAGTCCCAGTGGTTAACGCACTGGCCTGGGAGTTTTAGTCCTTCCCTGCCGTGGGATCCAACCGTCCCCCACCACCCGTTCTGTGATTCAGAGAGACAATATGTAGCGTCGTTGTTGAGTAGAGGTTAATGATTCCATGACTCTTCTCTAGTCATGGTCTTCGTTCAGTGTATGTTCAACACGTAAACAAGGTGGATCACGGGTGAGAGCCGTGGAGCTGGATGTTGACTATCAGGCTGTCTAAGAGACTGAAAGGTTAATCCACTGCCTGTCACAAGTTAGCACACTGAGAGCAAGTCTAAGTGGGGAAATTGATAGTCAAAAATTAGCAGCTTACAAGTACACTAACTTAAAATATATATAGAAAATAGAAGACATTGTGAGAAAATGCACTAAATATATAATAAAAAAAACATCAATATAGAAAGTATTATAAATAATATATTCCCAAAAACACGTGATAGTCATTTTATATGCTAGTTACTAAGCTTGTTGAAAGTCTGTATTCTCAGGCGCTGCCGTCCACAAAATGGATGTCGGCATCAAATTTTATATTTACATTTGCTCATTCTGTCCTCATCCCTCCTCTCTCTCCTCTCTTCACCCCTCTTCTTTCTTCCCACTCCTTACTCTCCTTCCCATTTCTCACTTTCGTTCCCACTCCTCGTTCATCATCCAGCCTCTCACTCTCCCTCTCTCACACACACTCCTAAACTCTCCCTCTCCTCATTCTCCCGCTCATTATTCCTCCCACTCATGAGTCTCCCTCCCAGGACACGTTTATGATGATAGTTCTGAAGCAGTCAAATAAGGAGTCATCTTATTTAGATAAAACTCACCCATTCCTGTGTTTTATGCACTGTTTTAATAGCCATAATGAAAATAAGTGTATTGGTATAAAGCTATGGAGAGAGATTCTCACCAGTAAATTGTTACACAGGGTGGGCATGACAGGTGAAGTGTTACCCAGGGTGGGCATGGCAGGTGAAGTGTTACCCAGGGTGGGCATGACAGGTGAAGTGTTACCCAGGGTGGGCATGACAGGTAAAGAGTACACAGGGTGGGCATGACAGGTAAAGAGTACACCGGGTGGGCATGACAGGTAAAGTGTTACACAGGGTGGGCATGACAGGTAAAGTGTTAAACAGGGTGGGCATGACAGGTAAAGTGTTACACAAGGTGGGCATGACAGGAAAAGTGTTACACAGCGTGAGCATGACAGGCAAAGTGTTAGAATAAGTGTATTGGTATAAAGCTATGGAGAGAGATTCTCACCAGTAAAGTGTTACACAGGGTGGGCATGACAGGCGAAGTGTTACCCAGGGTGGGCATGACAGGTAAAGAGTACACAGGGTGGGCATGGCAGGTAAAGTGTTACAAGGGTTGAGCATGCCAGGTAAAGCGTTACACAGGGTGAGCATGCCAGGTAAAATATTACACAGGGTGAGCATGCCAGGTAAAGCGTTACACAGGGTGAGCATGCCAGGCAAAATATTACACAGGGTGAGCATGCCAGGTAAAGCGTTACACAGGGTGAGCATGCCAGGTAAAATATTACACAGGGTGAGCATGCCAGGTAAAGCGTTACACAGGGTGAGCATGCCAGGTAAAATATTACACAGGGTGAGCATGCCAGGTAAAGCGTTACACAGGGTGAGCATGCCAGTCAAAATATTAGGGTGAATGCCAGGTAAAGCGTTTACACCGGGTGAGCATGCCAGGTAAAGCGTTACACAGGGTGAGCATGCCAGGTAAATCCTTACACAGGGTGAGCATGAGCATGCCAGTAAAGCATTACACACAGAGTACACAGGGTGAGCATGACAGGTCAAGAGTTAGAGAGGGCAGGCAACACAAGCAGAGTTTACAAGCACTTTCATTAGTCCTGAAAGAGGAATTTACGCAGCTTGGATTATCGGTGTTTCTTATTTATCCTCAATTGACTCTTTCCATATATATATTTTTCGTGTAAAAATTTTTCGCATATGCATTTTTTGCATGGCAATTTGCCTATATTGTTACTGCTCTATTTTCGAGGTACAAACATTTACACAACTAACAGTTTTTAGTTCAATGCAGCAGATTTGCTCGACACTCCATGGGTAAAATAGATTTTGTGAAACTGCTTATTTCTCTCCGTATATTTTCCGACCTTCTAATGTAAAGCAGATACAAAATAATTTGTCATTTGTTTTGTATGTTGTTACAAACATTTGCATTTTTTGAGGATTCTTAAGTATTTTGGTAGTTTAGTTGTAGCTACTTAATAATTATTTAAATGTTTTCTGATATGTTGAGTAGCGTTAAATTTCCAGGAAGGAGGTGCCAGGTCGGCGTTTTCCAGGTGCCGTCTCCTAGGTGGTGTCTCCCAGGTCGCTCTGGTGTTGACTGTCAGCATCAGTGCTGCCTGCCACTACTCATTGCGCTACCTCACCACGAAACTGCCTCATCGTCCTGCCAGTTCAATGGTCAGCAGACTTGGCAGAGTAAGGTGAGAGTTACAGATCGAGCTCGGACGACGAATTCGTGGTCCGAACTCGAGATTGGCTCACAGTTGGGATGCACAACACAACAACCCAGGGATACCCATCCAACAACTCACCGCTTCCACTATCCCCAACATCACCCTGAGTTATTAGTCACCCATTCATTGGTAGTACCCCACTTAGTTAATCACAGACAGGTAAATAACCCAGGTCTGTTAAGTTAACATTAGCTCATATATTGGTTGGTTCTATTTTGGTTAACTAAAAGTAGTTGAAGAACAGGTACCGTTCATTATAAAATTTATTTCGCGATTTATATTGGCCACAAAATATGAGATAACTGGTGGCACCAGTGACACCACAATCGTGGCTCAGTACCGATACTGTCACACAACGACCAGTAATAGCCTTTTTACCTGACATAATATCTCCTCTTTAGCATGTACTCCAGCATTCCTTATTAAGTTTAAATTGATAATATCATAGATATTTGCTTCTGCTTTAAAAAAGTCATCCTATAATTGCAAGTATCAGCTTCACATACTGTTTTCATAGAGGTAATAAAATACATAGCTGTATTTTATTTAAAAACTAAGGAATATCTCAGCATATTACAGTTCACTAAGATACTAAACGTAAAGATCCCAACACTCGGATAACCAATCCTTACATACACATGTTAAATATTTTTGCGAAGTATATATATACACATCTCGTCATTACATCACTTGCACAAGGTTCCAACACTATATAATCAATATATATATATTATAGATGGTATACACTTTACTTAAAACATTCTCCATATCATCATTACATACTTTCAAAAAGTATATTTCACTAGCTAAACTATAGTACATGAAATGCAAATCATGTGTGTGTGTGTGTGTGTGTGTGTGTGTGTGTGTGTGTGTGTGTGTGTGTGTGTGTGTGTGTGTGTGTGTGTGTATTCAACGCTTGGGAATCTTTATTTTGGATTAATTTGGCCAACAAGTAATTTATCAAACCTTTTACGAATACAGGTGTAGTCTAGTGGCCTGCACACCTGGCTGTACCACGATAATCGTGTAAAAACGAACAAAAACGCAGCAGAGAAAGTAAACACTTATATTTCTTTCACCAAACAGTAATCAGGCATGTACAATATATAGAGTGGATTGGTAGAATAAGGCAAGTGCAAGCAAGAGACACAGTGAGAACCATTGAGACTAGACTGGGAGGTAAGTTTACCAGTGTTGATTCACGAGTGTCCCACACCACTTCCCAATTTTGGCAGGCTTCCTTGTGATTGACCAATAAAAATGCTTTAAGATCCTATAAAGAGTTTTAGTGATGCCCAGATGTCGTCCTAAGAACTAATTGTTACCTGTTAACAGGACCCGAGCTCTGAATGTCTTTGATACTAGTAATCTGACTGGCTTTAAAATTCCTCATACCTCCTAACCAATAGCCGCACAAACTTATAAGTTATTTTTAATCACATATTTAACTGGGTGATTTGAGTTGTCTTCACCCCTGGCAGCTTTAAGAGGGCATGCTAAAGAAAAGTCCCTTTGCTGTTCTTCTCAAAAAAAAAAAAAAAAGTCCCTCGTGCATGGAAACAGAAACGTCTGGTAATCCTTCGACCCTGGAATACGAAGGCTTCATCGGGGAATTTTCACTTGATTTGCGAGGTTCTATCAAGTTTTCCTCCTATAATAAAATGTCTAGCCCTAGATCGGAGTTCTTAAGGTAGGATCGGCATTTATTTTAGACATTCCTTTGGACATTGCTCGAGTTATGGCCAACATCGGAGAAGAGGCTTCAATGGCTGCAATGAGCTCGGGACAGCTTCTAGAATTTAGAAAATTATTTCCAAACACCAATGAAGCATCTTTCATGGTGAATCTCCCAGATACACCTACAGTTAAATATCCATAATAATACTGGCTTGTAATAACAATCCTGTGCAGAGCAACTGACATTTCAACTCTCCCATAGGCTTCTAATAACAACTTGCCTACAAACAAATTAAACTTGTTGGTTATTATCCTGGCCGTAAAATACATGAACCACTAAGCAATGACACCAGAAGAGATAGAGTAAAACTTGCTTTAAGGTTAATTTCACGGCATTTTGCTCATATAATTGGAAGACTTTTAACTATACACCTAAATTTCATTTCCACTGTCGTAGAATTAGGAGGGTCTATTTTTGAACATTTGAAGCTACGCCAAAGAGGGTTTTGAAAGTCATCGGAGGCATTCTTGGATACTTATGGATCTGATTCATCAACTTTGATCATTGGGCACTTCCAGACGCCATTTGCTTCTTGCGTCTTGCTGCTGTTACCCTATACCAGTGTTGAAATTTTGAAGACGATCGGATGAGGCTTTCTTGTATTATATAAGAGCGAAATAAAAATGAAAAGTTAGGGGAAGAGAAACGATTTGGGCATCTAAGTTAAGGTCCCGTTTGGTGATACCTAATCAGTTTTTTGCATACTTTTTTTTTTCATTTAATCTCTTTAACTAATTTCATTTACTTTTTTAAATGCGAGTTTTTACTTTTAGCAATTTTTTTCCGACTAGTTTCTGACTGACAGAGAATGTTCTAAGTATACAATATTTTCTTTAATTTCTATAAAATAAGAAAAAAAAAGCACAATACCGTGACTGGAACAATACACAAAGATCCCTCTGTGTTCTACTGGGAATATCACAACGAGCACCAAGGCTTCAAGCATTGGCAGACGTGAGTGAGACATCCCTAGAAACCCCAACGAAGACCATTGAGAACGTTTTGACGAATTCCACAAGCGAAAGTGTAATGCTACCTGACGAATGCGAGTCGACTACTGGGAGCATCACGACGGACGACGCCAAGGAAGGTAAAAACATTGTTGTTGTTGGGGATAGCCAGATTAGGTACATGGATAGGGCATTCTGCTTGAAGGATAGGAGTAGGAGGCAAAGAGTGTGTTTTCCTGGGGCTGGGATGAAGGATATTGTTAGCCGTCTGGATGACATCGTGAGAGGTAATGGGAGCAATCCTATTATCTGTCTCAGTGCTGGAGGCAACCATGTTGGCAGACGTAGGAGTGAGGACCTGATTAGCAGGTATAGGTCAGCATTAGAGATAATTAGGTGGAAGGGTGGGAAACCTGTCATATGTGGTATTTTGCCAAGGAGAGGAGTTGGAAATGAATGGTTGTCCAGAGCAATTGGTGTCAATTGCTGGCTGGACAAATACTGTAAGGAAAATGCGGTAATATTCATTGACAACTGGGACCTTTTCTATGGCAGAAATGACATGTATGCCAGGGATGGGGTTCACTTATCTAGATTTGGGGTGGGAGCACTGTCCAACGCAGTGGAGGGAGCTGCTAGGTCTTTAAACTAGAAATAGATAGTGGTATGGGATTTCGTGGAAAATCAATGAATTCTGAGTGTAGCGATAGTGTGAGTTTTAAGGAAACCAGTCATAGGCAGAATGAGGAAGAGTTATTGATGAACATAGGAAAGCCAATGGCATTAGGTGATAAGGAGAGTAACAGGCATAGTGGACGAACAGAAATCAGCAGGAAGAAAAAAGAGAAGGGTGGGTTTCTGAAAATATATTATACTAATAATCGTAGTGCGAGAAATAAGATGGACGAATTGAGATTAGTTGCGAGTGCAGGTAACATTGATGTTTTTGCCATAACTGAGACGTGGTTTAATATGAAAAATAGGGACATGCCTGCTGAATGTCACATACAGGGTTTTAAATTGTTCCAAGTAGACAGAAGTATTGGGAAGGGGGGTGGGGTGGTACTCTATGTCCGTGATCGTTTAAATTGTTGCATAAAAACGGGTATAAAGTCTGAAACACATACTGAGTCTGTTTGGGTAGAATTTACAGAGGGACATGAAAAATTGATTTTAGGCGTGATGTACCGTCCACCAAACTTGGATAGAGACAGAGGAAGTCTACTCTGGGAGGAAATTGTTAAGGCCACAAGGCACGATAATGTAGTAATTCTAGGGGACTTTAACTTTAGTAATATTGATTGGAATTTTCTAACTGGGAATTTAGAATCTAACGACTTTTTAGAAGTAGTTCAGGATTGTTTTTTGAAGCAGTTTGTGACAGAGCCTACAAGGGGAAATAACCTGCTTGACTTAGTTCTTGCAAACAAGGAATCCCTTGTTAATAATTTAGAAATTCCAGAGGAACTTGGTGCTAGCGACCACAAATCAATTACATTTAGCATTGAATGGAAGTATGATAGTAGGGATAACTCAGTAATAGTCCCAGATTTCCGCTTAGCAGATTACGATGGGCTTAGAGAACACTTATCATCTGTTGACTGGGGCGACGAAGAGAGTTATCAATATGAGAGTTTTCTGAACACTATACATGCTGCCCAGAGAACATTTATCCCGTATAAAGAAATTATATCAAAGAGAAATGATCCAAAATGGATGAATAATAGGCTCAAATATCTTTTAGGGCATAAGAAAGGAATTTATAGGCGTATCAAAAGAGGTGAGAGTCATCTTATGAATCAGTATATTGACATTAAGTCGGACGTTAAAAAGGGGATAAGAAAAGCTAAACGGGACTATGAAATTAAAGTTGCTAGGGATTCGTGTATAGAACAAAAGTTAGAGATAAGATAGGTCCCCTTAAAAATAACTATGGGCATCTTACTGACAAAGAGAATGAAATGTGCTCGATTTTAAATAATTATTTTCTTTCTGTTTTTACACAGGAAGACACTAACAATATCGCAGTAATTAATTTTTATAGTGGGCCTGAAGAAGATAAATTATGTAACATCACAGTCACTGGTGAAATGGTTATGAAACAAAAAGATCGACTGAAGCAAAATAAGTCACCGGGTCCTGATAAGCTTTTTTCAAGGGTTCTTAAGGAATGCAAAATGGAACTCTGTGAACCATTAACTAATATTTTTAATTTATCTCTTCAAACAGGTATAGTGCCTGATATGTGGAAGATGGCTAATGTAATTCCTATTTTTAAATCAGAGGATAAGTCGTTACCGTCAAATTAAGGCCCAATAAGCCTGACCTCAAATGTAGGCAAATTGCTATAGTCAATTATAGCTGAGATTATAAAAAGCCATCTGGATAAGCATAATCTGATTAATGATACTCAGCATGGATTCACGAGAGGCCGTTCATGTCTAATTAATTTATTAACTTTCTTAACCATACCCCGGCCGGGATTGAACCCGCGGTCAGAGAGTCTCAAAACTCCAGACCGTCGCGTTAGCCACTGGACCAGCTAGCCACAATAAGATTCGTCCAACTAGGTATATTTCTACACAATAGGAAGGTTAGCATAGGCACCACTGTGACCACAAATGCAAGTTTTTACAGACGAATCTCCAGCTAGCGTGGCCGTGACGAACTCTAGCTCAAGTCCCCTCACTGCCGTCAACATGACTCACGAAATCGTAATGACACGATTGCAAACAAACCATACCCCGGCCGGGATTGAACCCGCGGTCAGAGAGTCTCAAAACTCCAGACCGTCGCGTTAGCCACTAGACCAGCTAGCAGTGAGGGGACTTGAGCTAGAGTTCGTCACGGCCACGCTAGCTGGAGATTCGTCTGTAAAAACTTGCATTTGTGGTCACAGTGGTGCCTATGCTAACCTTCCTATGGTGTAGAAATATACCTAGTTGGACGAATCTTATTGTGGCTAGCTGGTCTAGTGGCTAACGCGACGGTCTGGAGTTTTGAGACTCTCTGACCGCGGGTTCAATCCCGGCCGGGGTATGGTTTGTTTGCAATCGTGTCATTACGATTTCGTAAGTCATATTAACTTTCTTCAGTAAAGCTTTTGAGGCTGTTGATCACGATAAAGAATTTGATATTATTTACTTAGATTTTAGTGAGGCTTTTGATAGAGTTCCGCACCAAAGACTGTTAAAGAAAGTGGCAGCTCATGGCATTGGGGGAAAAGTGCTCTCATGGATCGAGTCATGGCTCACAGACAGGAAGCAGAATGTGTCCATAAATGGGGTTAAATCCGAGTGGGGATCTGTAACAAGTGGCGCTCCACAGGGATCAGTCTTAGGCCCGTTGTTTATAATATATATCAATGATCTTGATGAGGGAATTACTAGTGAAATGAGCAAATTCGCTGATGACACAAAGATAGGTAGGATAATTGATTCAAACGTAGGTATCAGGGAACTTCAGGAGGATTTAGAGAAACTCAATACCTGGTCAGAAAAGTGGCAGATGTAGTTCAATGTAGATAAATGCAAGGCTCTGAAGCTCGGGGGTGTCCAGAACCCTAGCACTTGTAAGTTAAATAATGTAGAACTTTGCCATACAGATTGCGAAAAGGACTTGGGGGTTATGATAAGCAGCAACCTTAAACCAAGACAGCAATGCCTAAGCGTACGTAATAAGGCAAACGGATTACTGGGATTTATATCAAGAAGTGTAAGCAACACAAGTTCAGCGGTTATATTACAGCTTTATACATCATTAGTAAGGCCTTACCTAGCTTATGCAGCTCAGTTCTGGTCTCCATATTACAGAATGGACATAAATTCGTTAGAAAACATTCAGCGTAGAATGACTAAATTAATACATAGCATCAGAAATCTTCCTTATGAAGAAAGATTGAAGACCCTTAAATTACATTCACATGTTAGACGAAGAATGAGGGGAGACATGATCGAAGTGTATAAGTGGATGATGGGCATTAATAAAGGGTACATTAATAAGGTCTTGAGGATATCTCTCCAAGAGAGAACCCGCAGTAACGGATTTGAATTAGACAAGTTTAGATTTAGAACGGACATAGAAAAGTATTGGTTTGGAAATAGGGTAGTTGATGAGTGGAACAGTCTACCTAGTTGGGTTATTGAGGCTAAAACCTTGGGTAGTTTCAAATTTAGGTTGGATAAATGCATGAGTGACAGGGGTTGGATTTGAGTGGGACTTGCATATGGGTGGATAGAGTTATCAGAGCTTATTTCATGGGTAGTTTTGAAAATTTGGTTGGGTAAATGTTTTGTTAGTGGGATGGATTGTAAAGGACCTGCCTAGTATGGGCCAACAGGCCTGCTGTAGTGTTCCTCCTTTATGTTCTTATGTGCGGATTGTGTATGAAAGATAAATTGGACTCAGGGTGGCAGGAAAAACGCATCAACATCCAACATCTGCACCAGTCCTACATCAACAGCAACCAACATCTGTACCAGTCCTATATCAACACCAACCAATATCTCCACCAGTTCTAGATCACACCAACATCTGCACCAGTCCTATATCAACAGCAACCAATATCTGCACCAATCCTACATCAACACCAGCCAACATCTGCACCAGTCCTACATCAACAGCAAGCAACATTTGAACCAGTCCTACATCAACACCAAACAACATCTGCACCAGTCCTACATCAACACCAACATCTGCACCAGTCCTACATCAACAGTCCTACATTAACACCAGCCAACATCAGTCCTACATCAACAACCAACATCTGCACCAGTCTTACATCAACATCCAACATCTGCACCAGTCCTACATCAACAGCAACCAACATCTGCACCAGTCCTACATCAACACCAACCAACATCTGCACCAGTCCTACATCAACACCAGCCAACATCTGCACCAGTCCTACATCAACAGCAACCAACATTTGCACCAGTCCTACATCAACAGCAACCAACATTTGCACCAGTCCTACATCAACACCAACCAATATCTGCACCAGTCCTACATCAACACCAATATCTGCACCAGTCCTACATCAACACCAATATCTGCACCAGTCCTACATCAACACCAATATCTGCACCAGTCCTACATCAACACCAACCAACTTCTACACCAGTCCTACATCAACACCAACCAACATCTGCACCAGTCCTACATCAATACCAACCAATATCTGCACCAGCTCTACTTCTGCACTACCTCACACTAACACCGTAAATGAGCACAGTCGAGAAAAAAATATTGAATCCAGTGACCTCCCAACAGAAAACGTTAGTCTCTTTACACTAATACGCTGGAAACGAGGACCTTTTAACTTATTATAAACGTCAAAATCAAATACATCATCATTACGCAATTTTAAGAGCCGTGAGTCTCAGAGTGGCTGATTAGACATTTATTGCAGGTCTGAAGAAGGAAATGCACTCCGTAGCTGAATTGTTATTAAAAGGTTGTCAGATTTCATCAGATTTTTTTGCGTTATGAGGCTGTGTCCCTGAGATATTAGATTTTATTTTTCAGGTATTATTACGTGATTTTTACATTTTACATTAGTTTTTTTGAAAAATTTATGACGTTTTTATGAATTATTAAATATATCAGTTGAATAGCAAACTTTCAGCTAGACTGAGTAAGGAAGAAGTCTGAAGATATTAAACATTAAATATGTAAGAGGTTTTTTTCATGTAATAAAAGCAAGCAGTAAACGAAAATGGTATTGAAACTCATTGTAGATGAATGGTTCAAAGAACCGACATGTTGTTGAAGTAGACACATGTGCAACTCTTGGGTATCTTTATTGAGGAAACGTTTGGCAACACAGTGGCTTTATCAGTCCATACAAAGGATAAACTTGAAGAACAGGAGGAGAATGAGGTAATCAGTCCGTCAGCCTTGAGTCGATGTGGTCAGTTCATCAATCTTGAATAGAATGGACTGACCACATCGACTCAAGGTTGAGGGACTGATTACCTCATTCTCCTCCTGTTCTTCAAGTTTATCCTTTGTATGGACTGATGAAGCCACTGTGTGGCGAAACGTTTCCTCAATAAAGATACCGAAGAGTTGCACATGTGTCTAATTTAACATTGCAATTCATGTTTTCCTTATTATCTTTTTAAACAGTAAAATATATATTTAAGTCATGCGTTAAGTAAGGTTAAGTGGCGAAATATCTGTAATTTCTTAACATTATATTACTGAATTTTAACATTGATTTTCGGCTCCATCAGATAACCTCATTTCGATACTCGATTTATAACACTCACAGTTAATAGGAAAAACCTTGTTATAATTTTTCTTTATTTCGCATTCAAAAAAACTCATGCAGGGTATCTGTGCCACAGCCTGACAGCAGCTGAGGGAGAGGACATAGAAGCGAAAGGGGCTAGGAAGAGAGACAAGGACAGAATCAGCAGAGGATAACCAGAGCAGGGCAGAGCAAAAAGAGCAAGCGCATAGAATCCCAGAATTCCACATCCAAACATGCTATTACAACACAAACCACAATCCACACTTACAGCTCCCACCCCACACTACGCTGTAGAATCCCACAGCACACAGCCAGGTCCACCACCCTCACAGAACCCCCAGAGCACAGTGTTGGAGAGGAAATTGAACGTATGGTACACCAACGTTGGTGGAAAAACGAATAAGTGGGAGGATTGGCACGAAGGAGTCGAAAGGCATCACCGGACATCATAGCTCTCAGAGAAACCAAGCTCACAACAATGATAACAAATGCCATCTTTCCAATTGGATATCAGATCCTGAGGAAAGACAGAGGGAACAGAGGGGGTAGAGGAGTAGCACTGCTCATCAAACTACAAGAGAGGGGACTACACAGGCATGAAGAATTTCCTACATGGGGCTCAGTGGGACAGAGAATTGGCAGGAAAGTCAGTAAATGGGATGACGGGATATGTGATAACAACATGCAAGGTAGCTGAGGAGAAGTTTGTATCCTAGGGTAACAGAAATAACGAATAAGCCAGGACGAGACCTTGGTTCACCCGAAGGTGTAGAGAGGCAAACCCAAGTGCGCAAGAGAATGGAAGGAGTATAGAAGGCAAAGAACCTAGGAGAATAAGGAGAGAAGTCTTAGAGCTAGAAATAAATATGCACAGGTAAGGGTAAGGGAGGCCCAACGACAATACGAAAATGACATAGCAGAGAAAGCCAGATCTGACCTGAAGCTGTTGTACAGCAACATCAGGAGGAAAATAACAGTCAAGGACCAGGTAGTCAGGCTGAGGAAGGAAGGGAGAGAGCACAAGAAACGACTGCTAAGTATGTGAAGAGCTCAACTTGAGATTCGAAGAAGTGTTCACAGAGTAGACAGAAGAGACTCCAGAAAGACAGAGAGGTGGGGTACACCATTAAGTGTTGGACAAAATACATACAGCCTAGGAAGAGGCTGCTAAGCGAGCTAGATACCTCAAAGGCGAGAGGGCCGGATAACATCTGTCCATGGGCCCTGAGAGAGGGAGCAGAAGTGCTATATGTACCCTTAGCAACAATCAACACATCTATCGAAACAGGGCGACTACCTGAGGTATAGAAGACAGCAGATGTAGTCCCAGTTTTTAAAAAAGGAGACAGACACGAAGCATTAAACTACAGACCAGTGTCAGTGACATGTATAGTATGCAAAGTCATGGAGAAGATTATCAGGAGAAGAGAGGTAGAGCACCTTATCAACGACAGCCAGCACGGTTTCAGGGACGGGAAATCCTGTGTCACAAACCTACTGGAGTTCTATGAAAGTTTGACAGCAGAAAGACAAGAGAGATGGGTGGTTAGATTGCATTTTTTTTTTTTTTTTTTTTTTTTTTTTTTTTTTTTTTTTTTTTTTTTTTTTTTTTTTTTTTTTTGACTGCAAGAAGGCGTTTGACACAGTTCCACAAAAGAGATTAGTGTAAACGTTGGAGAACCAGGCAGGGATAACAGGGAAGGCACTACAATAGATCAGGGAATACCTGTCAGGAAGACAGCAGTGAGGTGTCAGAGTGGGCACCTGTGACCAGCGGGGTCCCACAGGGGTTAGTCCTAGGATCGGAGCTGGTTTTATTATTTGTGAACATGACGTAAGGAATAGACTCCGAAGTGTCCCTGTATGCAGATGTGAGGTTGATGAGAAGAATCCAGTCGGATGAGGACCAGGCAAAGCTACAAAGGGATCTGGACAGGCTGCAGGCCTGGTCCAGCAACTGGCTCGTGGAGTTCAACCCCACCGAGAGCAAAGTCATGAAGATTGGGGAAGGGCAAAGAAGACTACAGACAGAGTACAGTCTAGGGGGCCAGAGACTACAAACCTCACTCAAGAAAAAAAGATCTTGAGGTGAGTATAACACCAGGCACATCTCCTGAAGCGCACATCAACCAAATAACTGCTGCAGCATATGGGCGCCTAGCAAACCTAAGAACAGCATTCCGACATCTTAATAAGGAATCGTTCAGGACCCTGTACACCGTGTACGTTAGGCCCATATTGGAGTATGCGGCACCAGTTTGGAACCCACACCTAGCCAAGCATGTAAGGAAACTAGAGAAAGTTTGGAACAAGACTAGTCCCGGAGCTAAGGAGTAAGACCTACGAGGAGAGGTTAAGGGAAATTGACCTGACGACCCTTGAGGACAGGAGAGATAGGGGGGATAGGATAACGACATATAAAATACTGAGAGGAATCGACAAGGTGGACAGAGATAGGATGTTCCAGAGATGGGACACAACAACAAGGGGACACAGTTGGAAGTTGAAGACTCGGATGAATCACAGGGATGTTAGGAATTATTTCTTCACTCATAGAGTTGTCAGGAAGTGGAATAGCCTGGGTAGTGATATAGTAGAAGCAGGATCCATACGTAGCTATACGAAGAGGTATGACAAAGCTCATGGAGCAGGAAGAGTGACCTAGTAGCGGCCAGTGAAGAGGCGGGATCAGGAGCTCTGAATCGACCCCAGCAACCACAACTAGGCGAGTACACACACTTCCCATGGGTTGAAGCCCAACCCGTAGCTCTACCTGAAAAATTTTAAAGGATCACATAATAAGTTATTACGATGGTCATTAGCCACAAACATTTAAGTTTCAGGTTGGGAATATATCGGGATCCACCAAACATTTTTCCGATTAGTTAAGCTGGCGCTGTAGTTAGTTTTCTTCTCCTCAGATATTTTGCTTATATCCCTGTGACTATAGGTTTTGGAATGGGGTTATGCGAGGAAAAAAAAAGCAAGTAATTACTTTTTCTTAAGTATATTTACAGAAAACACGAGATTTTCAGCAACTGTAAGACCAATTGGAAGGCCTTGAGTGATCTTAAGTAACACTATATGTTGGACATATTCGTAGTTTCAGTGTCTGCTAGACTTTCTAGTAAGGGTTATGGTGTAGCTTCCTGGTAGCAACTTCTCTAGTGTTGGGCTGGGGTGAAGTAAGGTGTTTCTCCCTCGACTCCTCTCCTGACAAGGTACGTGGAAACTAACAGTGAACTTGTTTTTCCATGTCTAAGTTGTTTATTTTATGTACTTATTGCTTGCCAGTGATGATTTATTGTAGTGCAAAATTTCGCCTTCAGCGACTTGTATACTTTTCTAGTAACCATCTAGTAGCCTATGTGCTTCTTCGTCAGTTTTAGCTGCGGTTTACTTAGCAACAGAAGACGCTGGGTTATTTGGAGCATACTAGAAACCAGCCGACTTATTACGGAAACCGTGTTGCAAAAATGCAGGAAAGACAGGCACCAGCCACATCATTTCATCAATTCCTTGGGCCTCGGCGTTCACTAATGGACTATATTGCTATTGTGATCCGTGAAGTAACTATTATCGTCGTGATCTGTTGTCTACCTAACCAACGTCACGGTGAACGCAAGGGTCAGTTTTCACCATCTACATGTCTCTACTTCTCTTGTGTTTATCTATAATTATCTTTATAATTTCTTTCATTTTCTTTTCCTGATTTTAATGTTCATAAAAAATTTATTATTGAAAGTAATTTTTGTACAGGGAACCTGTTTCTTAAACTGTCCACATCTACGTCTGTCTGTTTCTCTCTCTCTCTCTCTCTCTCTCTCTCTCTCTCTCTCTCTCTCTCTCTCTCTCATCTAATATAACTTTCCATTTTCTCCCTCCCTTCGCCCCTTCCTCCTCTAATCACACTATCAGTTCCCGTCTCCGTTTCTTCTTTCTCCCCCCTCTCCCCGCCTTCCCTCACCTGTATCCTGACATTCAACAGAGAAAATTAGGGTGATAGAGTATTTGGCTGCGTGACCAAGGAGACTGCCTTAGCTCCAGTGTTCCCTTTCTACGTTGTTCCTCTCACTAATCTTGTTGAATATCTTGAGAAGTGTTACGTTGCTGGCATGCATGTGTTGTCTGTTAGGCCAGCGAGAAAGATTTAATCCCAGTAAATTCTCATGTGAATCACTATTGAAAATATTGCTAGAGAACTATATCTAAAAATATATTAATACACTTGGACGATTATCGTCTTATTTACCAAATAACCTGTATAGTGAAGGAATTATATAACTGAAGTGAATAACTGAATTTTGTTTTTATTTATTAAGTTTGAGGGTTGCTCAAAGCCCTTACTAAGGGGTTTCGGCTGTAACTTAGACAATTAGGCGTTAATGTCCAGTGATGCTTACAAATGTAAGCCTGAGTTGAACAAATGCTAACATAATACGAAAATTATTAGTTGAGGCTTCTTTCTAACAATGTACAGGGCTTCAGAAATAATGAGATCCAGTCTCTTTGATGTTGCTGTCAAAACTGCGGGAGTCTCGGCTGAGGTGACAGTGATCCTTGATTCCAGAATTCCAGTTTACAAACTGTCTAGATAAACCTTCTGATTTTTAGCTGGTTTCACTGTCATAAGGAGACATGCATCTTCGTACATCTTTCATCTTGATAAATTTTGAGAGGAACATCAAAGAAAAATAATCTCAATACCGTGCCCCCTCAAGGGAAGTTCAATGATGCTGGTGAGGGACTCTTGATCTAGGGAATTGGATACGTGCTCCAGTTCCCTGTACATTGTTAAAGAGGAGCCTGAAATGAACAGCTCCATTACATGTATTCAATTTTCACAAGATTTATTTTATTGGTGAAAATGTAACATTGTTTTAGTATAAATATTTGGTTACATATTGTTACATTGTTGGGTTTATTTGTGTACATTTTTGTTTTGATATACATTTTTGTTTTGATATAGAGCAGCAAATACGCTTGATACTCTTTCTTTATCTATTTTAGCACTGTTGACGGAGTTTGATACACCAAAACGTTTAAATGATAAAATATTTGTATATTTAAACCACTGTAATATTTAAGTTTACATCTACCATGAAGCTTAGGATTATGAATGTTCCCGGGGCTCGGTAGTGCCCTGGTTGCTGTTAGTGGTACACGTGATGGTTCTTCGGGTAGTGGTTGAGATGACGGACGTGTGAATGATTCATGGTGGAGAGGGTCTCTGACCATAAAGGATCACCCATCTTTCACTACGTATATTAGACCAACTATTACCTGCCGTATTATAAACAACGATTAAATAAATTTTTAATAAATCTAGCTTGGTCAAGACTAACTAGGAATTTCTCATTGTAGAGAGAGCTTAGATCACTAAGCAAGTCAAAAATAATTACCATACAATAATGTAATGATTCTCTCATTTAATGAAATCCTCAATATGATCCAAAAAGGATATTGTTTTCCGAAGACGCCTAACTTAGCGAAATTTTAACCTAGTTTCTCAAAAACAGAAACTTACATTAAATAACAAAAAAAGGCACAATACCGTGACTGGAACGATACACAAATAACCCGCTCATAAAAGAGAGAAGCTTACGACGACGTTTCGGTCCGACTGTGTCTTAATTTTATCAGTAGTTGTAGTAGTAGTAGTAGTAGCAGTAGTAGTAGAAGAGGTAGTAATAGGTTACGCAGACTATTGTACTCATTATCCTTCATCATTTCATACCAAAAATTACAAAAAAAATCAAACAACTCATATAAAATAATGTAAACAATATTCTTTTTCACTGGATACAAAATGTTATAGAAAATATTTTAGCAAACCTGGATATGTGAAACTTTTTTTACCCAGAATTTCTCAAAGCCAAGAACTGTCACTAAGCCACTCAGCCAGTCAGCCACTCAGCCAGTCGTGTGACAGGACGACCTAAGAGCCAGACAACCTGACACCAAAATTGTCTGACAACCAGATTTCCTGGAAATAAGAGACTGTAAACAAGACGATCTGACAACGAAACAACCAGTCAATAAACCGACCTAAATATCAGGCTACCTAGAAATATACCGACCTAAAAGCAGTTTAAATCAGACTTGAAAAATCGGACGACTTGACATCCAAACAACGTGATAAATAGAAAATTAAATAAGAAGGCCGCAAGCTGCAGAGCTAATCTCTTGTTGCCTGACATGCAACACGTCATGAACCAGCTTTTACGCATTTCTTCACAAGAGTTGAATCAGAGCATATCGGTCAACAGGATAACGCTGACGCCGAGTTTGACAAGGGACAAGACATTCCTCGCTTCCACCATGCAGCTTACTGAAGATTTTTGATAATCACTTAAGCAAGTACATTCCCTTAACATCATGAGAATGACCGAGGACTGAGACTTTGCACGAAGATAAATCTTCAGTTGTGAAGGGGATTTTACCGAGGACTGACGCTTTCAAGGACTACTCTTCTCCAAGTGTGAAGGAAATTGCCGATTTCAAAAGCACGTTACCGTCATCTGAAGACTGCAGTTAAAAAAAAAGGAAAAGTTTCCTCGCTAAGGAGTCGAACCACCGTCTTGTAATAGGAGAGACGGATATCATATTTAGACCAAAATTTAAGAAATTAAATGAAAAAATATTCGACAACTGATTGAAAACCTTCCCACACTTTATTTTGGTACAATTATACGATTTTACTCATGTGTTCAAGACAATAAGCATTTATATTACTGTTTTATAAATTCTGCCCTATCAAGTGAGGTTCATGACGCTGGTGAGGGGCTCTTGATCTACGGAATTGGATCTGTGCTACAGTTCCCTGAATTGAGCCTGAATACCTTCCATCCCCCCCAATAGGTGCTGTATAATCCCTACGGGTTTAACGCTCCAGGAACAGCTTATCTGTGTCTGCCAACACAACGTCTCGCCCCGGATTCTAACTACACTGAGGCGATTGTCGATTTAGTTATTTGATACATATATACATATATAGATTTTCCTCTTGGGAATCTCAGAAGTAGTAGGAGCAAAATAATCAAAGCCGTAGAAATCATGTTTATTTTCATAATTCAGACGATTTGGAGTTTCAGTTCCCATTGTCAGGGCTTAAATATTATCTGGCTGAATAACTAGGCCTATCAAATGCAGGTGTTCTATTAAAACATATTTATAATTAGTACAGTGATTAAAAGACAGATTAAAATAATTCTAACATAGCAGGTGACCTATCTCATATTATGTTAAAATTCAACTATTGGTAAAATGTAATGTTAAAATTCTGGGAAAGCATGGAATAACGTATTTAGCAATATTTAGCAATATTTAAACACCCACACCCTAACACACACTCACACCCTCCCACATGCTAGGTTTCACACACACACACACACACACACACACACACACACACACACACACACACACACACACACACACACACACACACACACACACACAATCCTATGCACTCACACCTACGTGTATACACCCACACTCATACTCCCAGTTAACCCCCCCCTCACACACACACACACACACACACACACACACACACACACAGGAGTTGTGGCTCGAGCCCTGCAACCACAACTTACTGAGTATTAGGCGAGTACACACACACAAAGTCATGAAGATCGGGGAAGGGCAAAGAAGACCGCATACAGAATACAGTCTAGGGGGCCAAAGAGTACAACATCAACCAAATAACTGCAGTAGCATATGGGCGCCTAGCAAACCTAAGAAACGCATTCCGACATCGCAGTGAGGAATCGTTCAGGACCCTGTAGACCTTGTGCGTCAGGCCAATATTAGAGTATGCAACACCAGTTTGAAACCCACACCTGACCAAACACGTAAGGAAATTAGAGAAAGTGCAAAGGTTTGCAACAAGACTAGTCCCGGATCTAAGGGGCATGTTTACGAGGAGAGGTTAAGTGCAATCAACTTGATGACACTGGAGTACAGGAGAGGGTGGAGGGGATATGATAACAGCATATAGAGGATGTCCACAAAAACACTCCGTGATTTCGAACAGGTATAACATGTAACTTTACTGCAATAATTTTTCACAGTTTGTAGCTTCAGATGCAGGATTTCATTCAGTTTCGTGTGGTATAGGATAGCATTAAAGGTACTCAATGTGCGCCCCTCTGGTTGCTCTGCAAACATCGATGTGATAGTCGAGTTCGGCCCAGACGCTCTGCAGCATATCTGGTGTTATCATGCGAGCTGCTTCAGTGATCAAAATTTTCAGCTCCTCCAGGGTTGCAGGTAGTGCTGGTATGTAAACTGTGCTCTTCTCGTACACCCAAAGCAGTTAGGTCCGGTGACTTCTGCAAGTGGCCTGTGAGTAAACCAATTTTTTTTTTGCAAAATTTTGTTATATATTTTATAGATTAATTTAAATTTATGTAATATTTTTTTAAAATTAATGATATGCATTTTTTCTTTGCGCTCAGATTAATTTCTGCTGATTTATGGCAAAACCAAATTTCCATACTGTTCATTAAGCAAGGTGTTCTCTTGCAAATTAGGCTAAACTCGGCGATTCGGCTTATACGGCACGACATATGTATATGTCGTGCCGAATAGGTAAAACTTGCTATTTTGGCTTAAATAGCAACGCTCTTCTTGCCGAATAAGGCAAGTGAAAATTTGTGATGCAATAATTTCGCAAAAATCATTCTAAAATATATTTAGTTGGATTAGGCTAAATTAAACTGCGCATGTTATAATAAGGGTAGGTAAGTTTTCTAAGGTTCTTTTGGTACAAAATTATTATTTTTTACATTAATATAAACGAAAAAATATATCTTTAAAAGTATAAGAAAAAATTTTAGAAGAGACTTAATTTTAAATGAGTTCTTGCGAATTGACCAATTTTATCTATTCGGTGTTTTTTTCTGTCATAAACATGCAAGATTTCAAGTACGTTTTGCTACGTTTATTTACACTTAGGTCACACTACACATGCATGTACAAGCATATATATACACACACTCCACTAGGTGGTTTTCTTCTATTTTCATACTAATTCTTTTTCCTGTTTATTTTCTCGTATCTCCATGGGGAAGTAGAACAGAATTATTCCTCCGTAAGCCATGCGTGTTGTAAGAGGCGACTAACATGCCAAGAGCAAGGGGCTAGTAACCTCTTCTCCTATATACATTAGTAAAGTTTAAGAGAGAAACTTCTGTTTTCCTTTCTGGGCTACCCTGCCTCGGTGGGATACGGCCGGTGTGTTGAAAGAATTTGATCTGATCACGAAAAATTGTGGAAGGATAGAGGTTCAACTTGCTCCTTAAGTAGCAGTGAAAAATTTAGTTACTAGGATAATTTTGTTGTTAAGGAGTCTGATGCCTGTTAAATCACCTGAATATATTTCACAATGCATAACTGACTTTATTAAAAAATATATTACGGTAGTTCGTCTTTTTGGGCGGATCTCTCACTAGATTCAACATGTAATTGATGCTTATTTCAAATTGGATTTAATTTAAATTAAAGACTTTTCACATCACGAAGATGTTCTACGCAGCAATTCATCTAATCACTAGTGTCTGCATTCTTAGTTACAGAATTAACTAGCATTTTTCAAATTAACATATTTCATTAACTAACATTTTTCAAATGTTAATGTTTGTATAAGGACAATTTTGCCGGACGATTTATTGGGATTGTATTAAAATTTCATAAGAAACGCATATCAGAGAAACATTATCACAATAGAGGGTTGAATATTATATAGCCAGCAGCTCATATCAGTAGGATTACAAAAGCAATTTATTGTCAACGGAATATATTTTATAGCGATTGTTTTGTTCGATGTGGCTGCCTTGTACACGGTGATGTGTTTATTTTTTTTATTAACACATCGGCCGATTCCCACCAAGGCAGGGTGGCCCGAAAAAGAAAAACTTTCACCATCATTCACTCCATCACTGTCTTGCCAGAAGGGTGCTTTACACTACAGTTATAAATCTGCAACATTAACACCCCTCCTTCAGAGTGTAGACACTGTACTTCCCATCTCCAGGACTGCCTGCCGGTTTCCATGAATCCCATCATAAATGTTACTTTGCTCACACTCCAACAGCACGTCAAGTATTAAAAACCATTTGTCTCCATTCACTATCAAATACGCTCATGCACGCTTGCTGGAAGTCCAAGCCCCTCGCACACAAAACCTCCTTTACCCCCTCCCTCCAACCTTTATTAGGCCGACCCCTACCCCGCCTTCCTTCCACTACAGATTTATACACTCTCGAAGTCATTCTGTTTCGCTCCATTCTCTCTACATGTCCGAACCACCTCAACAACCCCTCCTCAGCCCCCTGGATGATAATTTTGGTAATCGCACACCTTCTCCTAATTTTCGAACTACGAATTCTCTGCATTATATTCACACCACACATTGCCTCCAGCCTTCTCCTCGTTGCAACATTCATCACCACAGTCTGTATGGCCTTCCTAAGACACACAAACCTGGCATCCCACTACGGCCTATCACTTCGGGCATAGGGAGTGCACCACACAGACTAGCCGGCCACCTTGCCAAATACCATTCAGCGCTTCTGGGCACCATCAGTCAAGCCCACCTCAAACACTCAGGTGACCTTCTCTCCCGAATTTCCAACCTGAATGTCAAAAACAAAAGCATGGCTTCCTTCGATGTCACAGCCCTCTTTACCAACGTTCCTACTGACGCTGCAATCAACATTCTGAGACAGAGGCTCACTGAAAACCACGACCTCCCTTTACCTCTTCTAGATTTCATCAATCTAGTGGAACTGTGTGTTAATTTCAACTTCTTCAAGTATCAGGACAACTGTTACAAACAATGCTTTGGGACGGCAATGGGCAGCCCGCTCAGTGCTGTGCTTGCCAACCTCTTCATGGAAAACTTGGAGACAGAGAAATTCAGCACCCTCATTCCCAACACCGTTACCTGGCTAAGATACGTTGATGATATATTGGTTTTCTATCCGAGACGTCTCAATATCCAGGCCCTTCTCAACAAGATCAATGCAGTTGAACCATCAATAAAGTTTACACTTGAACTCGAAAATGATGGCAAACTTCCTTTCCTCGACGTTCTACTGTGCAGATCTCCCGACAGTGACAAACTTCTCTTCAAAAGTGTATAGAAAACCTACCAACAAGGACGATCTTATACACTTTTATTCACACCAAGATACCCGCACTAAGAGAGGAGTCCTCATTGGCTTTTTCTTGAGAGCTCTTCGAATCTCCAGCCCTTGTTTTCTAGAAGAAGAATGCACTTACATAACACAAGCCTTTACACGTCTTCAGTTCCCATCTTTCTTCATCCGAGATTGCAGACTCAAGGCACAAGCTATCCTCAACAAACCGCCCATGGAACAGCCCCCTAAACAGTTCATAGTACTCCCATGTGGCGATGTTGCCACGAATACTCGCCGGGCACTTGCTATGAGTAACATCAACGTTTCCACCATAAACACATCCTCTGTCAAAGACCTCACTACTAAACGCAGCCCCACACCTCTAACTTCTACAGCAGGCGTCTACACTATCCCCTGTGGGTTCTGTCCCAAGAAATATGTAGGCGAGACAGGCAAGAGATCTTGCAGTCCGCCTGAATGAGCATCGAAATGCCTCTAACAGAGACGATGTAAGGTACGCCTGTGTCCTCCACAGAGACTCCACGGGGCATTTGATGAACTGGAACGAGGCACAACTCGTTCTCACCGAACCAGACCTCAGACGCCGACGGTGCCTAGAAGCCTCACTAATCACCGTCACCGACACTATAGAACGCAACACTGGAAACTACAAAACTTCAAATTATTATTATAATCAAAAAGAAGCGCTAAGCCACAAGGGCTATACAGCGCTGCAGGGTAGGGAAGGAAGCAAGGGAATTGGATGGCAGAAGGGAGGGGGGATGATCAGCAGGTTACAGAAAACAGCGGGGCAGGGGATAGTACGGGGGTAGAGGGTAGCAAGAGATACAAGTAGAAAGGGCTGAAAGTATCAGAATTTGTGAAGTAAGTCAGTCGTTGTCAAAAAGTCAATGAGAGAGTCCGGATGAAAGGTGGGTCCATCAGCGAGAAGGGAAGGTAAAGAGAGAGCAGCGGGGCGAAGACGACGACAGAGGTAAATTCTGCGTGCTCGTTGATAAAGTGGGCAGTCCAACAGAATGTGGCTGACTGATAATGGAGCTTGGCAATTCTCACAGAGAGGAGCAAGACGCCTCTCCATGAGACAAAACTTCAAAAACATTGGCATACATGATACTTAAGCAGCACCAACCCAACAACACAGGAGTCACATGATTTCATCGTCTACTCGTCCTCATCATAGGCAGAGGTTGTTTTGATAAGGACCTGCCTCGCATGGGCCAGTAGGCCTTCTACAGTGTTCCTCCATTCTTAAGTTCTTATGACATTCCTCAGGTCACGTGCGTCACATCTCACTCTCCGCCTATATATATAATGTCTTTCTACCTCTGTATGTTAGAAGTGATCAAGGTCCCAGGACCGAAACGTTTTCTAATAAATATGTTATAGTGTTTGCTTACGTGTCTTTCTAAACCATATCTTACCATAACTGTCTCCTCTTTTAGTTTGTTCACCTTCATCTTTCTCTTACTTGTTGCTTCTATTTCCTTTGAATCCCATCTACCTTTTACTCTCACTGTAGGTACAACTAGAAAGTGATCTGATATATCTGTGGCCCCTCTATAAATATGCACATCCTGAAGTCTACTCAACAGTCTTCAATCTACCAATACAAAGTCCAACGAACTGTCATTACGCCCTACATCATATCTTGTATACTTATTTATCCTCTTCCTCTTAAAATAAGTATTACTCATAACGAAACCCCTTTCTATACAAAGTTCAATCAAAGGGCTCCCATTACCATTCACACCTGGCACGCCAAACTTACCTACCACACCCTCTCTAAATCTTTCTCCTACTTTAGCATTTAGGTCCCCTATCACACTTACTCTCTCACTTGGTTCAAAGGTTCCTATACATTCGCTTAACATCTCCCAAAATCTCTTTCTCTCCTCTACACTCTCTTCTCCAAATGCATACACGCTTATTATGGCCCACTTTTCACATCCGACCCTTATTTTAATTCATATAATCCTTGAATTTACACATTTATATTCCATCTTCTCCTTAAATAACTGGTCCTTCAACATTATTGCTACCCCTTCCTTATCTCTAACTCTCTCAGCTACTCCTGACTTAATCCCATTTATTTCCCCCCACTGAAACTCGCCTACCCCTCAGCTTTGTTTCGCTTAGGGCCAGGACATCCAACTTCTTTTCATTCATAACATCAACAATCATCTCTTTCTTATTATCCGCACTACATCCCAAGTTTATAAAGTTTTTCTTCTGATTTTTAGTAAATGTCTACAGAAGAAGGGGTTACTAGCCCATCGCTCCCGGCATTTTAGTCGCCTCATACGACACGCATGGCTTACGGAGGAAATATTCTTTTCCATTTCCCCATGGACAATAGACAAAAAAAAAACAAGAACAAGAGCTATATATGTGTGTGCGTGTGTGTGTGTGTGTGTGTGTGTGTGTGTGTGTGTGTGTGTGTGTGTGTGTGTGTGTGTGTGTGTGTGTGTGTGTGTGTGTGTGCGTGTGCGCGCGTGCGTGCGTGCTTGCATGTATAGTTTGACCTAAATTTAAGTATAAGTAGAAAGATATACCTGTTATCCAGCTTGTTTACGAGACAGACAAGAGACACCAGCAATCCTACCATCATGTAAAACATTTACAGGTTTCTGTTTCAGTCACCTGGCAGGACGGTAGTACCTCCCTGGGTGGTTGCTGTCTACCAACCTCCTACCTTGTGTTGTGTTTATAAGTGCGAAATCAACCCTCTCTCCCATCTCACCCATAAATACGCACTTTTTTTCTGTCCGAAATGATTTCAGATTATTGTGTATGATTATACATTAATTTGAAATAAAAATTATTATTATTATTACTGTCGTTATTCCATACATCAGAAGGCAGCCCATTTTGTATCCCAACACCAGGAAGCTGCCATTCCTCCCATGTCACACATCTAAAGGCAAAAATCATCCCGTCCATCATTTCATACGCAAGCTTTATACTCCTAGCCCACATATCTGAAGGCAGCACTTTCCCTTCCGTACGAAATCTCCCACACACCTTTCTCTCCCATCATTGTCCACGGTCCCTTCCCACACATCGGAAGGATGCCTTGTTTCCATCCCACATTTGAAAATAAATCTTTTCTTCTAGTCCCACACATCAGAGAACATATTTACCATTCCTCAGTTTCCTGCCACCTGAACAGTTAAGCGTTTAATCTTCTCACTAATTACTCAGTAGGAACGCACTATATGTTAAGACCAGGTTAAATAAAGCACACAATATAATCCCTTTGAAATTACGCACACGGTACAAGAATGAGAGAGGCAGAGATTTTCTGATGATAATGATGTCTCCTTCACTAGTGACTCAGCGTAGGTTGTAGTGTAAGAGAGGCAGAAATTCCAGGATATGAAGCCTCTTTCACTATTGACTCAATCACAGCGTGAGTTCAAAGCTTCAGCCCACATAAATAGCAGAAACAGACAAATCAGCTCGGTTTTGTTGACATCTCCAGGACTTAATTGGATTGATAAGAACATAAGAAAGGAGGAACACTGCAGCAGGCCTGTTGGCCCATACTAGGCAGGTCCTTTACAGTTCATCCCACTAACAAACATTTGACCAACCCAATTTTCAATGCCACCCAAGAAACAAGCTCCGATGTGCAAGTCCCTCTCAAATCCAACCCTTCCCACTCATGTACTTATCCAACCTAAATTTGAAACTACCCAAAGTCCTAGCCTCAATAACCCAACTAGGTAGACTGTTCCACTCATCAACTACCCTATTTCCAAACCAATACTTTCCTATGTCCTTTCTAAATCTAAACTTATCTAATTTAAATCCATTACTGCGGGTTCTCTCTTGGAGAGATATCCTCAAGACCTTGTTAATATCCCCTTTATTAATACCTATCTTCCACTTATACACTTCGATCAGGTCTCCCCTCATTCTTCGTCTAACAAGTGAATGTAACTTAAGAGTCTTCAATCTTTCTTCATAAGGAAGATTTCTAATGCTATGTATTAATTTAGTCATCCTACGCTGAATGTTTTCTAACGAATTTATGTCCATTCTGTAATATGGAGACCAGAATTGAGCTGCATAATCTAGGTGAGGCCTTACTAATGATGTATAAAGCTGCAGTATGACCTCTGGACTTCTGTTGCTTACACTTCTTGATATAAATCCCAGTAATCTATTTGCCTTATTACGTACGCTTAGGCATTGCTGTCTTGGTTTAAGGTTGCTGCTTACCATAACCCCCAAGTCCTTTTCGCAATCTGTATGGCTAAGTTCTACATTATTTAACTTATAAGGGCTAGGGTTATGGACACTCCCGAGCTTCAGAACCTTGCATTTATCTACATTGAACTGCATCTGCCACTTTTCTGACCAAGAGTAGAGTTTGTCTAAATCCTCCTGAAGTTCCCTAACATCTACGTTTGAATCAATTATCCTACCTATCTTCGTGTCATCGGCGAATTTGCTCATATCACTAGTAATTCCTTCATCAAGATCATTGATATATATTATAAACAACAACGGGCCCAAGACTGATCCCTGTGGAACGCCACTTGTTACTGATCCCCACTCGGATTTAACCCCATTTATGGACACTCTCTGCTTCCTGTCTGTGAGCCATGACTCGATCCACGAGAGCACCCTTCCCCCAATGCCATGAGCTGCTACTTTCTTCAACAGTCTTTGGTGCGGAACTCTATCAAATGCCTTACTAAAATCTAAGTAAACAATATCAAATTCTTTATCGTGGTCAACAGCCTCAAAAGCTTTACTGAAGAAAGTTAATAAATTAGTTAGACAAGACCGGCCTCTTGTGAATCCATGCTGAGTATCATTAATCAAGCTATGCTTATCGAGATGGCTTCTTATAATCTCAGCTATAATTGACTCTAGTAATTTGCCTACAATTGAGGTCAGGCTTATTGGGCGGTAATTTGACGGTAAAGACTTGTCCCCTGTTTTAAAAATAGGAATTACATTAGGCATCTTCCACATATCAGACACTGCACCTGTTTGAAGAGATAAATTAAAAATATTAGTTAATGGTTCACAGACTTCCATTTTACATTCCTTAAGAACCCTTGAAAAAAACCTCATCAGGACCCGGTGACTTATTTTGCTTCAGTCGGTCTATCTGCTTCACAACCATTTCACTAGTGACTGTGATGTTACATAATTTATCTTCTTCTGATCCACTATAAAAATTAATTACCGGAATATTATTAGTGTCTTCCTGTGTAAAAACCGAGAGAAAATAATTATTTAAAATCGAGCACATTTCATTCTCTTTGTCAGTAAGATGCCCATAGTTATTTTTAAGGGGACCTATCTTATCTCTGACTTTTGTTCTATAGACCTGGAAAAAACTTTTTGGGTTAGTTTTAGAATCCCTAGCAACTTTAATTTCATAGTCCCTTTTAGCTTTTCTTATCCCCTTTTTAATGTCCCTCTTAATGTCAATATACTGATTCATAAGATGACCCTCGCCTCTTTTGATACGCCTATAAATTCTTTCTTATGCCCTAGTAGATATTTCAGCCTATTATTCATCCATTTTGGGTCATTTCTATTTGATCTAATTTCCTTATAAGGGATAAACGTTGTTTGAGCAGCATGTATTGTGTTCAGAAAACTGTCATATTGATAGCTCTCTTCGTTACCCCAGTCAACAGATGATAAGTGTTCTCTAAGCCCATCGTAATCTGCTAAGCGAAAATCTGGGACTGTTACTGAGTTATCCCTACTATCATACTTCCATTCAATTCTACATGTAATTGATTTGTGGTCGCTAGCACCCAGTTCCTCTGAAACTTCTAAATTATTAACAAGGGATTCATTGTTTGCCAGAACTAAGTCAAGCAGGTTATTACCCCTTGTAGGTTCTGTCACAAACTGCTTCAAAAAGCAATCCTGAACTACTTCTAAGAAATCGTATGATTCTAAATTCCCAGTCAAGAGATTCCAATCAATATGACTAAAGTTAAAGTCTCCTAGAATTACTACATTATCGTGCCTTGTCGCCCTAACAATTTCCTCCCATAGTAGTCTCCCCTGGTCCCTATCTAAATTTGGGGGACGGTATATCACACCTAAAATTAATTTTTCATGCCCCTCTGAAAATTCTATCCAAACAGACTCTGTATGTGTTACTTCAGACTTAATACCCGTTTTTATGCAACAGTTCAGCGATCTCGGACATACAATGCCACCCCACCCCCCTTCCCGATACTTCTATCTACTTGGAACAATTTAAAACCCTGAATGTGACATTCTGCAGGCATGTCCCGACTTTTTGAATTAAACCACGTCTCAGTAATGGCAAATACATCTATGTTACCTGCACTAGCAACTAGTCTCAACTCGTCTATCTTATTCCTAGCACTGCGACTGTTTGTGTAATAAATATTTAATGACCCTCTTATCTCTTTACCCTTCCTGCTCCTTTCTGTTATTCCACTAAACCTATTACTGTCATTGTCAATTAGTGCCACTGGCTTTCCAATATCCTCCTCATTTTGCCTATTACTAGTTCTCCTAGTACTCATGTTACTACCCTGCGACTTCACAGTTTTCCCGCCAAAACCCATACCACTAACTATTACTAGTTTAAAGACCTAACAGCTCCCTCCACTGCGTTGGCCAGTGCTCCCACCCCACACCTAGACAAGTGAACCCCATCCCTGGCATACATGTCATTTCTGCCATAGAAGAGGTCCCAGTTGTCAATGAATGTTACTGCATTTTCCTTACAGTATTTGTCCAGCCAGCAATTGACACCAATTGCTCTGGACAACCATTCATTTCCAACTCCTCTCCTTGGCAAAATGCCACATATGACAGGTTTCCCACCCTTCTTCCTAATTATCTCTATTGCTGACCTATACCTGCTAATCAGGTCCTCACTCCTACGTCTGCCAACATCGTTGCCTCCAGCACTGAGACAGATAATAGGATTGCTCCCATTACCTCTCATGATGTCATCCAGACGGCTAACAATATCCTTCATCCCAGCCCCAGGAAAACACACTCTCTGCCTCCTACTCCTATCCTTCAAACAGAATGCCCTATCCATGTACCTAATCTGGCTATCCCCAACAACAACAATGTTTTTACCTTCCTTGGCGTCGTCCGTAGTGATGCTCCGAGTAGTCGACTCACATTCGCCAGGTAGCATTACACCACTTGTAGAATTCGTCATGACGTTCTCGATGGTCTTCGTTGGGGTTTCTAGGGATGTCTCACTCACGTCTGCCAATGCTTCCTTGGTGCTCGTTGTGGCATTCCCAGTAGAACACTCACATTCGTCAGGTAGCACCGAGAATGAGTTGGTAGTTTCCACGGCAGTCTTCTGGTTTCTCGTTGTTTCTGCCTCTCCAACCGTTTTCTTAATCTTCAGCTTGGTTCCATGTTGCCCGACCACTGACCAAGCTCCCCTCTTAACCTGGGGACTCACAACAGGAGGATTACTACGAATCCTCTTGTTCTCCTCCGTTAATCGCCGTATCTCCAGTTTAGCAACTCTGAGTTCTTCTCTCAGCTGCTGGTAAAGCTGCTCAAGAGAGGGCATCCTGGTTCAGATTCACAGAGAGCACACAAACAGGTCTTCACAGAGCTAAGTACACGTCACCACTGATGAGCAGCGCCTGCTTCTAATGCTTTGCCCCCAACCCCCAACACCACATCCCCTCTTCTCCACCTCCTGCTCTTCCACCCACACCCATGTTAGGTAAGACACATATGCAACAGTTAGGTATCTGTCGGTATTTTATACCATTTTAATGTTCATTCTGTCAGACACTGCAACACAAGGGTATCTTGGTACAGACCATCAACTTCGACAACCTCTACTAGTGAGAACGGCTGGGTTTGAGAAGGACCTGCCCTCCCAAGCAACCTACGTCTCACCTCCTGGCACTATATAAAGCCCCATTCTGTCACTTCAACTTCATATTGTTTCAGACAACGGAACAATGCTCTTCTCCAGACTGAGGGACTGACCACCTCAAAACTTTAAGGGTGATGGACTGATTACATTGTCTTCAAGTATCTTCCGCTTCTATCAACTTTTCTGTACTTGACTGAAGAAGCCTACTGTGTAGGCGAAACGTTTCGAAATAAAGATACCTAACTGTTGCATATGTGTCTTACCTAACAATCTGTCGGTATTTTATACCATTTTAATGTTCACCCACACCCATGTATATTACACGCCCCCTTTCCCTCACTGGAACGTTTCTGGGAATATATTTGATGTTCCGAGAAGCAGCGTCTGATTCTATGCTGTACATGAATGGTATATAATAACAAGATGAAGAATTAGACACATGTGCAACATCTGGTTATCATTATTTGTAGACTTTTCGCAATCCATTGTCTTCTTAAATTCAATACGAGGACATACAGTGAAGCATTTAGATGTGTATACAAAAGATGTGGTAATTAGTCCTTCAGCCTCGGAGTTGGTGAAGATTAACAGTCTTGAAGTATCTGAAGCACAGGCAGTAAGATTGTCGGGGGAAAATGGTATGGTGATACCGACAAGATGTGGAAAAAGACACTTATGTACAGTTCAGGACATTTATTAAAGGAAACGTTTCGCCACGAGTGGCTTCTTCAGTCCTAATACAGAGAAAACTAAGAAAACATTTATATATATAGTGGCAGGAGTCAGGTGAGGTGACGCGTGGGTAGAGGTGGTAGTAGTAGTAGTAGTAATGGAACTAAGGAGGTGAGGCAAGAGAGGGACCTGCTGGCATCAAGTAACACCAGTTCCCAGGATGGGTAATATCCTCTTGCTTAGTAATTTTGAAATACTGTAACTACCGGATTTTTGCTTTACAGTGTTACTGACAGAAATTAGTGCAGCTTCAATGCATTTTCTCCGTCTTAAGTCGTCTTCTTTAATAACTAGTTTAGCTTCATTGAATTTCATGAGGTGTCCAACATCGTCTCTATGTTGAACACATGCATTTTTGCGGTCATCATTTCTGCAAGCATTTTTGTGTTCTGCTATTCTAATGTCCAGAGTTCTGGCTGTTTCCCCTACATATACTTTGTCACACCCCCCACATGGTATAGTGTAGATTCCTGCGCTAAGCAAGAGGATATTACCCATCCTGGGAACTGGTGTTACTTGATGCCAGCAGGTCCCTCTCTTGCCTCACCTCCTTAGTTCCATTACTACTACTACTACTACTACTACTACTACTACTACTACTACCACCTCTACCCACGCGTCACCTCACCTGACTCCTGCCACTATATATATAAATGTTTTCTTAGTTTTCTCTGTATTAGGACTGAAGAAGCCACTCGTGGCGAAACGTTTCCTTTAATAAATGTCCTGAACTGTACATAAGTGTCTTTTTCCACACAGTAAGATTGTCGCTTATATAAGAACATAAGAACATAAGAAAGGAGGAACACTGCAGCAGACCTGTTGGCCCATTCTAGGCAGGTCCTTTACAATTCATCCCACTAACAAACATTTGACCAACCCAATTTTCAATGCTACCCAAGAAATAAGCTCTGATGTGAAAGTCCAACTCAAATCCAACCCCTCCCACTCATGTACTTATCCAACCTAAATTTGAAACTACCCAAAGTCCTAGCCTCAATAACCCAACTAGGTAGACTGTTCCACTCATCAACTACCCTATTTCCAAACCAATACTTTCCTATGTCCTTTCTAAATCTAAACTTATCTAATTTAAATCAATTACTGCGGGTTCTCTCATGGAGAGATATCCTCAAGACCTTGTTAATATCCCCTTTATTAATACCTATCTTCCACTTATACACTTCGATCAGGTCTCCCCTCATTCTTCGTCTAACAAGTGAATGTAACTTAAGAGTCTTCAATCTTTCTTCATAAGGAATAGATGAGGGACTTGCAGCAAACGATGCCTTCGTCTGCTGTATATAGTTCTACAGACTTCACATTATGTCCTTGTACTGTATTGATAAAGCTACTGGAATTGCGAGAATTCTACAAAGACACCCAGATGGTGCACATGTGTATAATTCTTCTGATTCTATGCTGGTTTTGCTTACTAATTAGTTTATCATTTGTTTTACTATTCTCTTTCTCTGTTCCTTTCTGTATTACGTTCTCTTTCTTATTC
The DNA here is from genome assembly GCF_038502225.1 of Cherax quadricarinatus. Taxonomy (NCBI): domain Eukaryota; kingdom Metazoa; phylum Arthropoda; class Malacostraca; order Decapoda; family Parastacidae; genus Cherax; species Cherax quadricarinatus. The sequence goes on from NW_027195233.1 coordinate 207,763, forward strand.
TTCATCCTCATTCCTTCTACTCTGTGGGCATCTCACAGCAGATTAGCGGTTTTCCACCAGGGCTCATCAAACTTCTACGTAAGGAAGAAGAGGAATTCATAGGATGGTGGAATCTCTTCAGACAAAGATTTATCTGGAGAATTACAAGGATGTTAAAATATTTCCCTATGACCACAAATATTTACTTAAACATATCGAACGACTCCCACTAAACTAAGGTGACCCAACAAAAGAAGAAACACTTTCACCAACACTCACCCCATTAATGTCTTGCCAGAAGTGTGTTCATACAACAGCTCAGATGAAACTCCAAACTGCATGTGGAGAAATTTTCTCCAGGAAGGGAGGGGAGTTATTCAGCCCCTTTCATCCCTGAGTGACCCAACCCTCTCAGAAAGGGCAAATGACGTCTTTCTTCTTGATCAAGAATTCAACTGGAAACAGATGCTGTACCAGCATGTGTCCTAGACACGCCACTCCTCACAAGAGACCAGTGTTGCAACCATAGTATGGGTTAATGCGAGAAAATGACTCTCTTTCCGTAGCAGGAAAATTTAGAAGAAAACCCTGCATCACCTTATTTCTAAGTCAAGACTATCGGAAAACACTGGATAAGTCGTAAGTCAAGAAAATCTGTTATCTTGTGTTACCTACTGTTGCAGTGTTTAGCAAGGAAGGGAAATAACACTGGATTCAGCATATTCTTTGTAGTAGAAGGCAAAGCAAGGGTCGAGGAAAGGCGCCGCACGGCAAAATGATTCAAGAACCGGTGGACCGGCGAACTCGTGCCTGTGGAACTCCACCGGCAAACTCGTGCCGGCACGAGTTTGCCGGTGGACCGGCACTAGTGCCAGAACAAAGACACTAGTGATTCGCGCATTTCTGTTCCTTAGTGACAGTCTCAGCATTCACGGTAGAATGATTACAATGAAGTGTACTTAGATATCTACCCGTTTTGACATTACTGTGAAACGACAAATATTGAAGGACAGTGTAGCGTAACAGAGTATATTGAGAACATGTCAGAGAAAGACAATGCAACCGTAAGACACTATTTCTTCAATATAGACAGTGGATAATGGGGTGACACTTAAGGGTTTGATACATATACCCAGGTAAGTCTGTTAGGCATGTGCTTAGTTAGGTTATCTGCGCAGTGGATAGCTAAGGCATAACCTATCTAGATTTCCAAAACAGCTCGTAATTCGCGGGCCAGCGAGCCCTAAAAACAATAAATTGAGTCAGTATTCAGTTACTGGGTGATATGCTGATATAACGCTCCTTTGGGGCAATTATTCTCATACTTATACTTCAGCAGCTACGGGCTGTAGAATAGCTGTTTCACGTTGAAGAAGCCTTCTGGATGCAGCTGCAGAAGGGCTAAGACGACAAAGCTAAGTATCTCATTCCTGTATACAGTTACATAGCACATATTCTACAGAATACCTTACACTGCAAATATTCCCACACCTCCTTTAGAGTGCAAGCACTATACTTCCCACCTCCAAGACTCAAGTTCGGCTAACCGGTTTCCTTGAATCCCTTTATAAATGTTACTTTGCTCATACTCCAGTAGCATGTCAAGTCGTAAAAATCCCCTTGCCTCCACCTCTAACACGCTTACACACACCCGAATGTCCAAGCCCCTCGCATACAAAACCTCCTTTAATCCCTCCAACCCTTCCTAGGACGACCCCTACCTCACCTTCCCTTCACTAGAAATTTATTTACTCTCAAAGTCACATTGTTTCCTCCATCCTTTCTCAATTTCCAAACCACCCCTTCAACCCCCTCTTCAGCGACCATGCACCTCCTTCTAATCTAATTTTCTGCATTAGATGGATAAATTTCTTTGTCTCTACAGATGCGTCAATGCAACACTCACCTTTCATCCGTCGTCAGTTCTGTGTGTCACTTCAATTTTCAATAATCAGTCTACAAACAAGCCAACTTCCAAATATCTGAGCACTTTCACTTCCTGCTGACGACCTCCCTCCAATTTGACATCCAATCTTTCATTACCTAATCTGTTTGCTTCCCGCATCACCTTGCTCTTTCATATATTCACTTACAATTTCCTTTTTTTACATACCCTCCCACATCCGTTCACCAGCCTTCGCAACTTCTCTTCAGAATCTCCCAAAAGCACCGTGTCATCGGCGAAAGCGACTGTCTAAGGCCTACTTTTACTGTAAAATCTCCCTCTTTCCTACATAACATACCCTGAGCTTCACTATCGTCAAAAACTCTTAACTGCTTCCGGTAACCTACTACCCATTCCATACAACTGCAACATCAGCCATATTGTTCCCCTATCCACCCTATCATATGCGTATTCCAAACCCATTAATGGTCCGAAAAATTTCTTACACTCCTCTGAATACTGTTCATATATATATGGTCTACACATCCACTACCTTTCGTGAAGCCTCCTTTTAATTTGTGATCCTGCTCTCCTTCTTACTTTTGCTTCTCACAGTATCTCTTCCATACTCCTTTTCTGATATACTCAGCAATCTTATTCCCTACTAATTATTACTCTTTCTTTTTGTCCCTTTTTTCTTTATACAGTCTCTAGGTATCTTCTCTCTCATACATTTATTGAACAGATATAATAAAACGTTTTGGTTACAAATGGTATTTAACACAGACAAGTATGTTGAACGCCATTTTAACATATAGCCACAGGAAGGGAAAGAATTTCCTTAATAAATTGTCCCAATTATCAAGTATGTGGCCCAGCACAGCAGTTTGATATATCCCATGAAACATTATCTACTGTTAAGGCGTACTACAGAATGTGCAGTATCAAAATAATGACTGAAAGATATGCAGCGCAAGTTTCTCCCATTATCACACAAATGCTGTTTCACAATAGGGAATTTTCTTTGCCTATGTCAAAAACAGTTTTAAATTTTAAATTTAAAAAAGATTTTTATCCACTACAGTTAAATTTCAATGACTGGGAGGTAAAAGCACAGTATCTGATGGCCTATAATCTCGCTTACTGCATAAACTTTATACATATATATTTTTAAAAGAAAAATATTACGTAAACAGAATATGTCATGTTTGAATAACAGTGAAGGAATTTAATATGAAGATATGAATTCCATTAAGTTCCACCCTCCATGAAGTTCCATACCCCATGAAATCCCACATTTCAAAAGCTCAGCAATATGAAATTCCACGCTCAAAGAAGTTCCACACTCTGAGGTAAGTGGTCAAGAGCCATTTTTGGGATTAGTGTAGAGTACTATAAAGCACCAGAAAATGAGTGGCACGGAAACTGAGTGACAAATACTCTCCTGAGCCGGCTCCGGTTCTTAGGGTTTCCGGTGTCAGATTAGCAAGCCTTCTTGAAGTTGCCATAGAAATTGGAAATCATCTTGTCTGTATCTCTCAGGGGCTCCATCTGTGCCCCTCGTTTCTTTCCCCCAAATCTGTCAGAGTTACTGCCTTGAGACTTTTCTTGTAGCAGGGAAGAGTCTTAGATGCCTCCTGCACTTCTATAACTAGATATCACTTTCCGCTGGGCCTGACGGTATTCATATTCGTATACTTCAGCCGTCACAGTCCTCTTACTTCTTTTTATTCTTATTTTATCGCAATGGAGTTCTTCCCCAATTGTGGAAAACTGCCGTTGTTCTGCCATTTCAAAAACCAGGTACTTTGGGACATGATGCCTCACACTATCGTCCCATTTTGCAAGTTGATGGAACGGTGTGGAATTTAGAGACAATACTCTCTTCACTAGTCAATTTGGCTTTCGTAAAGGCCACTCTACTATTGATCACTTACTCAGCTTAGATACCTATGTTCGTAATATCTTTCTAGTAATCACTCAGTTATCACAGTTTCTTTTTATCTTGAAAAGGCATATGACACTACTTGGAGAGATAACATTTTGGATCAAGCTCATTCCTTAGGCCTCCGAGACAATCTACCATTTTTCCTTAAAAACTTAAATGAAAGACATTTCTGTGTTCGGGTTAACAATTTACTTTCGTCGGACTTTGTCCAAGCTGAAGGTGCACCGCAGGAATGAGTCCTTAGCACCAGTCTTTTTCTACTTGCCATAAATGATCTTGTCTCTGTTCTCCCATCTTATGTTTTGTCATCACTTTATGTTGACGACTTTGGTATAGCTCGTGCAGGCGCTGACTGTTACATAGCGGTAGCCTCGCTCCAGAGTGCTGTCAACCGTGTTTTCCAGTGAGCCATTACGCCTAAGTTAAAATTTTCTGGTACTAAAACGCAAATTGTTTACACCAGACGTTTTTTTGTCTCTCATACTAAATTGTATCTGTATGGTTCCCGTATCCCTGAACGTGATACTGTCCGATTTCTTGGCCTTCTGTTTGATCGCCGGTTGTCCTGGAAACCTCACATTACCTCCCTGAAAGCAACTTGCCATAGCCTGCTGAACCTCTTTAAAATCCTCGCTCATCTTTCGTGGGGAAGGGGGGGGAGGGAGGGACGGATTGTCGAACTCCCCCTAAATTTATCGAAGAGAGACTATGGAAACCACATATATTCTGCGGCGTCTCCTACAACTCTTCCTAAATTTGATCATGTCCATCTTCAGGGATTTATGTTCATGTCTAGGTGCTTTTCGCTCCTCCCTTGTCAAGAGCCTATATGCAGAGGCGAATGTTCCATTTTGAACGATCGCCGTGATGCCCAATTCCTCCACTTTTTTTGTCCCCTCTCTACATACAGAATGGTAATAGACGTTAGTAGAGGTCCATTATTTGTTTGCCACCCCTGTTTAATCCGTCCCTTTTCTCATCGTTTTCACTTTTGATTTCTCTTCAGTTGTCCCCTTTATATGTACATAAAGCATGTAAAGCAAAAGGACACAAGTGCAACTAATGTGACATTTTATTGTGGCAACGTTTCGCTCTCCAGGAGCTTTGTCAGGCCGTTACGTAACGGCTCGACAAAGCTCCTGGAGAGCGAAACATTGCCACAATAAAATGTCACATTAGTTGCACATGTGTCCTTTTACTTTACACATTGTCGGTAATTCTACCAATATATACACATATAGCATCTAGCTTTCCTCTTCCTCCCTGGGCAGTTTCGACAGTTTGTCTATGTTCTTCCCCACTGCTGTAGGTGAAAGCTCAAACACCTACAGTGTCTTCTCACATCCTTTTTCTTAAATTCCGGTCTCGTTCTCGGGCCGTTGCAGTTTACACTGATCGTTCTAAATCCTCTGATGGTGTCGAGATTGCTTACCTTCAATGTAATAGTGTTATTTCTCTTGTTATGTCTAAGGCTAAAGTGTTTCCAATTAAATCACGTACCTTGCCTCAGTTGGAATTAACAGCCATTTATGTAGGTGTCAAATTAGCTAATTATATAAAAAATAAGTTGCATGAGATAAATATTAGCGACACTGTAATTTGGTCTGATAATGAGGTATCCTTACAATGGATTCGTAATGCAAACAGTAAAATTGTGTACGTACAAAACAGAGTCGCTGAAATTAATCAGATGCAAGAGAAGTATAATAGTTTGGGTCAGCATATGTTAACATTTAATCATATACCTGGTGAGGAGAATCCAGCTGATTTCTTGTCTCGAGGTTTACCTTATGATAAATTTGTAAATGCTGTATCATGGTTTACAGGACCGAGCTGGTTGGTAAATAAAGCTAATTGGCCTGTACAAAAGGCGTATATTGCTCCTGTTGAAATTACTGTGACCACTGCTCCAATAGTTTGTCCTCCCTTAGCCATTGATATAAATAGGTATTCTTCTTTACCCAAACTAATCAATGTAACTAAGTTGGTGTTTAAATTTCTAAACAAGATGAATATTTCATTTAAGTTTTCACATCCTCTTGAATATTGGATAAAGAGGGTACAGGAGGAAATCTATGGAAATGAGATTAAATTGATGGAAAGAAAAATTGTGAAAGGTTCCATAATAGAGAAATTGGGGCTGTATTTAGAGGTAGCTTACAAAATGCTGAATTGGGTGATCATGCTAAACACCCTATCTTACTGCCCAAAACTCATCATCTAACAAATTTACTTGTTCTAAATGCCCATAAAAATGTATTGCATGGTGGGGTACAAGATAGCTTAAATTGTATTTGGGAAACTTTCTGGATTCCACAAGGATGGCAAAGTGTAAAAAGGGTGATTAAATCTTGTGTAATATGTCGCCTTGTGGATGCCAGATCCTATATGTACCCAGGTTCTCCACCATTACCAATTGAGCAATTTGAGTCGTTTAGCAACGAACTCCGCCCGGCCGCAGAGTGGAAAATACTGCATATATTTTCCAGAAATACAGTAGTTATATGTAAATAGATGGCTATACTGTATTTAAAAGAATTATATTATGGAAAATGTTAAACTGGACCTGCGCCTGCGCAGACAGGACAGTCGCCATTTTATTTTTGTATTAGAACGTTGGTGAAATGGGAAGAATTTTTCGTGTTCTAGAGGTTAAAATTGGGCTGACACCTCTCAAATAGGAGGCGAAATTGGTGGATATGCATTCCTGCATAACTTGAGATATCAGGCGACTGGACAAGACCTCTCCAGGAACCTCAGATAAGCTCTCTAGATTGTATATAATTCTGGCCAGCATTATTTTCATAGATTTAGTTAGAGTGAGGTTTTCTGAGTATGATACACATTAATCTCCAGTCAAATTGGTGAGTGATAATAAGATATTCTTTCTGTTATGTATATGTGTATCTATAACCATTTTTTAATTTTAATATACAGTCTACAAATTTATATATTTACCAACATTCCTGGTGATGAATAATTCATTTAATTAATAGGTCCATAGCAACTTGTGGATATGACAGTGGTAGATATCAAAGGGGGACTTTTTTGCGACCTAGGTGTCCCAAATTCCTACTTGTCTAACTGATAAATAATAATAATCTATGTTCATTTACTGTTATGTATATAATGATACATTCAGATAAATGTAATTTTCCACAATAACTTCCGAATCTTCACTCTTGGTAAAAGTACTCAATTTCCTGGAAGAATCAACAACAATTAAACAGCACTAAAGAAAGCACAAACATTAACTAAGCATCTACAAGAGTCTAAGTCTTTGCCCGTGTAAATATTCACCGAAAGTGAATACACAAATTAAACACAAAATGTCACATTAATTGCACTTGTGTCCTTTTACCTAACATATTGTAGGTAATTCTACCAACATTAATATAAATCCATTGTTGTAGCTGCCTCGTGACCGTGACATACTTTCAAAACTAAACTATTGCTACCTGAAGACGGAGTTATGATTGATGTTATAAATCTGTAAATTACACTTATGTAAATATATAGATTGAAGAGAAGCACAGATGTCAGAATATATATTAAATAAAGCAGCCATTGAAAAAATCCAATACGACAGCCACACGTACACTTTATGCAAATAGAAACATTGGTTCTCGGATTTTTTATGAAATGCCCTTTCAAAAAAAAAAAAAAAAGCATCGGTTTGCAAATCCCCAAAAATTTCTAACGAAAATATTTAATTATCTCATAGATAACAAAACTCAAGTAGAGCTCTTTCAGTACCTTGGAGATCCTATGGAGACCTGGTTAACTTTGTTGATCTATACACTTCCGGTGGTGATGGGAACCAGGCCATGACAGAAGGAGAATTCTTACAAGAGGAAGGGGATACACGACCCGTGCTACTGATTCTTTATTCCCTGAGGACAGGTCATTCAAACTTTTTGGTGAGGACCCCCGACTCACATATTGTGATCATTCTTACCTATCATTCTCCTCTCTTTGAAGGCATATATGCTAGTAAGTGTGAAATTTCTGTCAGCTACGGCACTAGGAAGCATGAACGCATTTTGACCATAATCGACATTATTGAAACTTTAGATAGAAAACTATGTAGTTCACCTCCTCTCTTTGCTGCAGTCATTAGCTGTGATTCAACTTTTGGACTGAGAGGCTGTTCAAAACGCCTATGTTTTAGAGTCATGAACAAGTCCCATAATTATGTTATTGAAGCTGTGGGTTCCTATCAGCTTTTAAAGAACTGAAGGTACTGGAGAAATCCTTTAGTTCGCTTGTACTTTAATTATATAGCTCTTTGGAGGAGGTGCCACTGACAGTGACAGAATATCTGCTTTCTGAGGTGAACCACCTCAGGAAGCAGTTATTCTGTTACTGAAATCAGGAAGCAAGGATGATTTCACAGACTCCAGAAGTTTTGTACCACAGAACTAGTAGATCATGGGCATTTGCCCATGATCTACTAGTTCGAGAACCAGACCCCTGCCTACAGGGTTGGAAAAGAGTTCAATAGAAGCGTGTTCCGCAGTGGCTTAATGTCCCACACCAGCGGCGCTGGTGTCGAAAACCGCGCAGTCGCCTATGCCGCTGCATCAAGAAAGACCATCCTGCTCAACCCTCAAATATATATTCAAAACTCCTTAACTTTCAGCAATATATATAACTACGTCTGCTACAATTATGGTTTCTTCAGTTGCTTCTTAAATTATGATATTCCTTTCTTTTTCTGTTAGACTATAAATTCAATACAAGACTTGCATAATTCCATCTTACTCTGTTGTACGTTATTTTTGGGTGGTCATTTTGGTCTCATTTCAAAGGTAATAAAATGGGACAAAATGTTTGTTTAGAATTATTACTTTTACGCCTGTATGCCTGCGTGTGGGGTAGACATAATGATTATCGCACCTTTTCTTTATTTCTCCAGGTAAATTCAACCTGGTGAAATCACATTCCCAGCATTTCAAAACATAAAATGATGAATCATTCATGTCTGTGCTTCATTTTGTTACTATGTATGACAATGGGAGCATGTGAGTGTCATGGGTCAATGGAGTTTCAGGGAGATAGTTCCTTGGAGACTAAGGAAAATTGGGTTTTGTCCAGCTTCATGGTTGATTATTGATGACCCAAGGAATCTGGACAACACTATGAGCAAACTTTAACACGCCGTTAGAGCACGGCTGTGTCTGTCTTTCTGACTGCCTGTGTGTCTGTCTGTCTGTCTCTGTCTCTGTCTGTCTCTCTCTCTCTCTCTCTCTCTCTCTCTCTCTCTCTGCCAGTCTCTCTTTCTATTTCCGAGAGTATTTTCTGTTACCGACACAGTCACACACTTTTGCACATTCTATATATATAGAAGATGGTGGCAAGAAAATGCAGGATTCTTTGTTGATATGAATGATTTACAAAACACCAGAACCGCTTACTTATTCAGCTTTTGTTTTTAAGTCATACTTCATTTTTCTTGATCTACTGTAGGTTAAGAGATCATAAGACTGAGGATACTCTCTGAGTGAAGAACTCAAAGGGTTGCACCTTATATTAGAAAGAACTCGTATCCAATATACATAGCAGTGCTTCTTAGAACAGCAAATATATAAGAGAGTTTTAGAAATGTGAAACAATATATCGACTGACTTTAGACCATATAAGACCAGTCATGGAGTTTTTTTAATTTCAAAATGTCTAAATATGCCAAGGTTTTGTCTTCCTTATCTCTAGAGTAAAATGCTATTAATATTTTTGAGAATTTAAGAATGTTTTTGTCAGTTTGTCGCTATTGAAAATTCTGTTGTTACAACTTGCTGTATCTGTGGGGGTGGCCCCGGTGGCCTGGTGGCTGAAGCTCCCGCTTCACACACGGAGGGCCCGGGTTCGATTCTAGGCGAGTGGAAACATTTTGACGCGTTTCCTTACACATACTGTCCTGTTCACCTAACAGCAAATAGGTACTTGGATGTTAGTCGACTGGCGTGGGTCGCATCCTGGGGGACAAGATTAAGGTCCCCAATGGAAATAAGTTCCAGTCCTCGATGACGCACTGACTTTCTTGGATTATCCTGAATGGCTAACTCTCTGGAGTTAAAAATCCGAAGAAAATCTTATAAAAGTTGCTTTTCTGTTTTTAGTCTTGTCATAATGGATTAATTTTTCTGTCGTCTTTTAATTTTTATTATTGTATAATGTATGTAGTGCGGATGACAAGAAACAGATGATTGCTGATGTTATGAATGAAAAGAAGTTGGATGTCCTGGCCCTAAGCGAAACAAAGCTGAAGGGGGTAGGGGAATTTCGGTGGGGAGAAATAAATGGGATTAAATCTGGAGTATCTGAGAGAGTTAGAGCTAAGGAAGGGGTAGCAATAATGTTGAAGGATCAGTTATGGAAGGAGAAAAGAGAATATGAATGTTGAAATTCAAGGATTGTGTGGATTAAAGTAAAGGTTGGATGCGAAAAGTGGATCATAATAAGCGTTTATGCACCTGGAGAAGAGAGGAATGTAGAGGAGAGAGAGAGATTTTGGGAGATGTTAAGTGAATGTATAGGAACCTTTGAACCAAGTGAGAGAGTAATTGTGGTAGGGGACCTGAATGCTAAAGTAGGAGAAAATTTTAGAGAGGGTGTAGTAGGTAAGTTTGGGGTGCCAGGTGTAAATGATAATGGGAGCCCTTTGATTGAACTTTGTATAGAAAGGGGTTTAGTTATATGTAATACATATTTTAAGAAAAAGAGGATAAATAAGTATACAAGATATGATGTAGGGCGAAATGACAGTAGTTTCTTGGATTATGTTGGTGGATAAAAGACTGTTGAGTAGACTTCAGGATGTACATGTGTATAGAGGGGCCACAGATATATCATATCACTTTTTAGTTTAAGCGACAGTGAGAGTAAAAGGTAGATGGGATACAAGGAGAATAGAAGCATCACGTAAGAGAGAGGTTAAGATTTATAAACTAAAAGAGGAGGCAGTTAGGGTAAGATATAAACAACTATTGGAGGATAGATGGGCTAATGAGAGCATAGGCAATGGGGTCGAAGAGGTATGGGGTAGGTTTAAAAATGTAGTGTTGGAGTGTTCAGCAGAAGTTTGTGGTTACAGGAAGGTGGGTGCGGGAGAGAAGAGGAGCAATTGGTGGAATGATAATGTAAAGAGAGTAGTAAGGGAGAAAAAGTTAGCATATGAGAAGTTTTTACAAAGTAGAAGTGATGCAAGGAGGGAAGAGTATATGGAGGAAAAGAGAGAGGTTAAGAGAGTGGTGAAGCAATGTAAAAAGAGAGCAAATGAGAGAGTGGGTGAGATGTTATCAACAAATTTTGTTGAAAATAAGAAAAAGTTTTGGAGTGAGATTAACAAGTTTAGGAAGCCAAGAGAACAAATGGATTTGTCGGTTAAAAATAGGAGAGGAGAGTTATTAAATGGAGAGTTAGAGGTATTGGGAAGATGGAGGGAATATTTTGAGGAATTGTTAAATGTTGATGAAGATAGGGAAGCTGTGATTTCGTGTCTAGGGCAAGGAGGAATAACATCTTGTAGGAGTGAGGAAGAGCCAGTTGTGAGTGTGGGGGAAGTTCGTGAGGCAGTAGGTAGAATGAAAGGGGGTAAGGTAGCCGGGATTGATGGGATAAAGATAGAAATGTTAAAAGCATGTGGGAATATAGTTTTGGAGTGGTTAGTGCTATTATTTAATAAATGTATGGAAGAAGGTAAGGTAACTAGGGATTGGCAGAGAGCATGCATAGTTCCTTAGTATAAAGACAAAGGGGACAAAAGAGAGTGCAAAAATTATAGGGGGATAAGTCTGTTGAGTATACCTGGTAAAGTGTATGGTAGAGTTGTTATTGAAAGAATTAAGAGTAAGACGGAGAATAGGATAGCAGATGAAAAAGGAGGCTTTAGGAAAGGTAGGGGGTGTTTGGACCAGGTGTTTACAGTGAAACATATAAGTGAACAGTATTTTGATAAGGCTAAAGAGGTTTTTGTGGCATTTATGGATTTGGAAAAGGCGTATGACAGGGTGGATAGGGGGGCAATGTGGCAGATGTTGCAGATGTATGGTATAGGAGGTAGGTTGCTGAAAGCAGTGAAGAGTTTTTACTAGGATAGTGAGGCTCAAGTTAGAGTGAGTAGGAAAGAGGGAGATTATTTCCCAGTAAAAGTAGGCCTTAGACAAGGATGTGTGATGTCACCATTGTTGTTCAATATATTTATAGATGTTGTAAGAGAAGTAAATGTGAGGGTCTTGGCAAGAGGTGTAGAGTTAACAGATAAAGAATCACACAAAGTGGGAGTTGTCACAGTTGCTCTTTGCTGATGACACTGTGCTCATGCGTGATTCTGAAGAGAAGTTGCAGAGGTTCGTGGATGAATTTGGTAGGGTGTGTAAAAGAAGAAAATTGAAAGTGAATACAGGAAAGAGTACGGTTAGGAGGATAACAAAAAGATTAGGTGATGAAAGATTGGATATCAGATTGGAGGGAGAGAGTATGGAAGAGGTGAACGTATTCAGATATTTGGAAGTGGACGTGTCACCAGATGGGTCTATGAAAGATGAGGTGAATCATCATAGAATTGATGAGGGGAAAAGGGTGAGTGGCATTTAGGAGTCTGTGGAGACAAAGAACTTTGTCCTTGGAAGCAAAGAGGGGAATGTATGAGAGTATAGTTTTAACAACGCTCCTGTATGGGTGTGAAGCATGGGTGATGAATGTTACAGCGAGGAGAAGGCTGGAGGCAGTGGAGATGTCATGTCTGAGGGCAAAGTGAGGTGTGAATATAATGCAGAGAATTCGTAGTTTGGAAGATAGCAGGAGGTGTGGGATTGCCAAAACTGTTGTCAAGAGGGTTGAGGAAGGGTTGTTGAGGTGGTTCGGACATGTAGAGAGAATGGAGCGAAACAGAATGACTTCAAGAGTGTTGTCAGTCTGTAGTGGAAGGAAGGCTGGGTAGGGGTCGGCCTAGGAAAGGTTGGAGGGAGGGGGGTAAAGGAGGTTTTGTGTGCGAGGGGCTTGGACTTCCAGCAACTATGTGTGAGCGTGTTAGATAGGAGTGAATGGAGACGAATGATTTTGGGGGCCTGAAGAGCTGTTGGAGTGTGAGCGGGGTAATATTTTGTGAAGGGATTCACGGAAACCGGTTATTTTTATGTTCTCGGACTTGAGTCCTGGAAATGGAAAGTACAATACCTGCACTTTAAAGGAGGGGTTTGGGATATTGGCAGTATGGAGGGGCATCTAAACTGTCGTATCTGAGCACCTCTGCAAACACAGTGATTATGTATGAGTGAGATAATAGTGTTGAATGATGATGAAAGTATTTTCTTTATGGGGATTTTCTTTCTTTTTGGGTCGCCCTGCCTCGGTGGGAGACGACCGACATCTTGAAAAAAAAAATTAAGTGTATGTGTGTTATTTCATATCTGTGTATATACGTGTGTATATGTTTTACAAACTGGAATAACAATCTTACTGTTGTTTTAGGTTACCATAACTGGAAGTACAAATACTCTTACTTTTTCTTTTTTTTTATTATATTTCCAAACGCTAACTGTAATCAATTGGCTGAAAAATTTATTTTCATAGTTTAGAAGAACAATGTGTGTTTCCCTGTGGAAATGACGTCGTAGTATTTTTTAGATTTATCTCTAGTTAGAATGAAAGAAATAACCTAATTGGTGCTAATATGTTCAGGGAGGCCCATTCAAATCCATGGACAGAAGCCCTCCAAACTTTCCTCAGCACTCGTGAACAACCCTCCAGATGGATCGAACAAATTGGAACCGACATCCACATGAACAAGATACATGATCTGTGTTAAGTAAGGCATCAGCGGCACCTCTCCGCTCCATGGGATATTACCCCATTCCAAACTACCATTCCTCCATTTCCCCCCAAAATACTTCTTCAATCACACCCAAAGCTTCGCCTTGAAGCCAAACATGATGCCTTAAGGTGTATTGATAACTTAGTCATACAGCACACTCTTACACAAATTATATTCGTTGATGGTTCTGTTCACCAGTCCACTGGTGCAGCTGTTAGTGCTGCTGTTGCCATACAGAGTGATGGCTCTCATAAAGAAATTGGAGCACGCATCAATAACTGGGCCTCTACCTTTCAAACAAAACTGTTTGCCATACTCCTTGCACTGAAATGTGTCCATGTATCTAAGGTTGACACTTTAATTGTAACTGATTCTCTGTCATCCATAAATGCTCTCAACTCATTAAGTATAAATTGTGGCATGCTTGTGTCAGAAGCCAGACACAGGTATGGTAGGATTGTGAACAGTGGAGTCAGAGTGCACATGCTGTGGATTCCATCTCAAATTGGTCTTCAGATGTATGACAGAACTGATGAACTGGCTAAGCTGTATGCTTTCAAAGAGTGGGTAGATTAAAATCTTGGCTCGCCAGTTAGCAGTTTGAGAACAATAATACGAAAAGAACTTCAACTGAATTTTACTGACTTAAGACTCTGGGAGATTGACACAATTCAGTCCATCTATCATCATTCTATCATGCAGGAGGAGCCACATGTCTATGATGCATTCAACAAAATAAGCAGACTCTTGGATGTAACTACCGCCCGGTTCCGGCTGGGTTACAAGTATCTTTGGCAGGTTAAATCACCACCACCAGATGTAGACCAAACGAAATATCTCACCCTGCGTCATTATGTACTGGAGTGTGATTAAATTAATGAATTCAGAGACAACTCGCTCAGAAATGTTCAAGATATGTCAAAATATTTTATTCACAGTGGTACATTACAGACCATTCTGGAAAAATACTCTGATATGCACTCTGTAAATAAAGCATTACCACGTGTGTGTGTGTGTGTTTGTGTGTGTGCGCTTGTGTGCTTGTTTGCGTGTGTATTTGTGTACTCATACATGCATGAGTGCGTGCGCTCGTGTATGTACGCTCGTGTGTGTGTGTGTGTGTGTGTGTGTGTGTGTGTGTGTGTGTGTGTGTGTGTGTGTGTGTGTCCCAACAATTAATATTTGCACTGAAAACTCATTACAGATGTGACCGGGTGTGGATGTGTGAATTGCTCATTAATTTATAATTTGTTCATGACTGTAACCACGTATAAACATAAGTAAATTTACTTACATGATTCATTACTTTTGTAACTTGTGAATTCATTACCTTTGTACCTTGTTCAGCTGTCAGAACTTTGGGCCCCAGTCCCTGGACCCTTTATGTACCTCTTTTGACTCCCATGCACACGATGGGAATGGAGTAGTGAAATGCGGCGGGTGCTATCCGTAGACTTTATCAGCGTTTCTCCTTAAATTAACATTCTTCATGATAGTCATACTGTTTTCTAGCGTGTTTACATGTCAGTTTCTAAACGATCGCAAACAATACCTGGAATTATATATTCGTTATGTAACGTTTAACCTAGACTGTTCCTAATTAAATCTCAGTTAAGCGCAAATAACGAGATTAAATAATGTGAAGAGGAACAAGCAGCAGCAGTGCGACGAACTGCTTTTATCCTCAGACTAACAGTATCTGTATTCTTTCTACCAAGAATCTGTTCTAATTGTGTACCTGTCTCTGCTTATATATTTACATGCTTGCATATTTCTAAATATATTTACATTTGTAAGTATAAAATTGTATATTTTTTGACAAATATTCTTCCGTAAATCTGTTTATTAATTATGGACTATTTTTATGAGAACCATCACCGACTAAATAATCTCACGTTTATGAAGCAAAACTCACACCCTGGAGCATTTGGGTGTGAGTTTCACCCCATAAAAGTTCTCGGATGAAACGTGTTGGTGGAAGTTGTTCCCTCGATGAATTCCACCACTGAAAGTCTGCTGGGCAGTTTCAGACACAAAAGTACCATTATGGAACGACACAAAAGTTTCGTTATGGAACGACACAAAAGTTTCATTATGGAACGTGTGATTAGTTGATTTTTCCATTTAATGTAGTAAAACAGGTTTCTGTTGCATTTGAAAACATTTTCCACAACTATAATCATGTGCCTCGTGAACACCAGGAAAGTCACTATTCCCTAGATTAACCAATAATTAAGTACCTCAGGTTTCCGCCATAGAGTTGAGGAACTTTAACAGTGTTTAATAAAGAGTGCTCAAAAGTGTTTAAAAACATTGTTCAGATTGTTTAAATAACAGTGTTCAGAGTGTTTAAGTAAGTGTTCAGAGAGTCTAAATAACAGTGGTCAAAGTGTTTAAAAGCCAGTGTTAGTTTAGGTTAGTTTAATATGTTTATTGTGCACCCCATACCCATCCTGTGGGCGGTAGTCAAAAGATTACAGAGGTACATAATTGGTCCAGGGACTGGACTCCAAAGTTTTGATAGCTGAGAAAATTACAGAGGTAATGACCTCACAATTACAAAGGTAATGAACTCCAGGTAGGTCGGGTCACAATCATGACAAGTTACAAAGGTATTTACAGATTACAGAGGTACGTAATGGGTCCAGGGACTGGGCCCCCAAAGTTTTGATAGCAGAACTAGGTACAAAAGTAATGAACTCATAAGTTACAAAGGTAATGAATCCTGTAAGAATGGTTACTTACGTTTATACATGGCTACAATCATGAACAAATTATAGAGTAATGAGCAATTCATACTTCCACACCCGGTCACAACTGTAGTGAGTTATTGGTGCAAATATTGCTTGTTGTGTCACACACACACACACACACACACACACACACACACACACACACACAAACCCACACACACACTCTCACACACACACACACACACACACACACACACACACACACACACACACACACACACACACACACACACACACACACACACACGTGGTAATGCTTTATTTACAGCTAGCAAAGTCAGGGTATTTCTCCAGAATGGTCTGTAATATACCACTGTGGATAAAATACTATGCCATTTCTTGAACATTTCTGAGTGAGTTGTCTCTAAATTCATCACACTCCAGTACATAATGACGCAGGGTGTGACAATAGTCCATCTGGCAAAGTTTACATTTCGTTTGGTCTACATTTGGTGGTGGTGATTTAACCTGCCATAGATACTTGTAACCCAGCCGGAGCCGGGCGGTAGTGACATCCAAGAATCTGCTTATTTTGTTGGATGCACCATAGACATGTGGCTCCTCCTGCATGATAGAATGATGATAGATGGACTGACTGGTGTCAATCTCCCTGAGTCTTAAGTCAATAAAATTCATTTGAAGTTCTTTTCGTATTATTGTTCTCAAACTACTACATGACAACTCAAGATTGTAATCTACTCCCTCTATGAAAGCATACAGCTTAGCCAATTTATCAGTTCTATCATGCATCTGAAGACCAATGTGAGATGGAATCCACAGCAAGTGCACTCTGACTCCACTGTCCACAATCTTACCATACCTATGTCTGGCTTCTGACACAAACATGCCACAATTATAT